>NW_028258173.1:10000000-10300529 GCF_053883595.1 Heterocephalus glaber | reverse complement strand
TAGTAGAATTAGTAAGAGACTCAAGATGGTTAAGGTTACTGGATCAGAAAAGCAAGAAAGACAAATTTCCAAGTGGCACCATTTATCAAACTCTAAAAGCAGTAAGAGAATGTTAGAAAGCAATATGAAATGCTCTTTTGTATCCACAGGCAAGAAAATCACTTAAGAACATACAAGAGAGGCTTCCTGGGTGAACACAGGCATGCCTTAAACCAATGGCCTAAGTGTGGATACTGAGTTACCTAATAACTAAAGGGCAGTAGAAACATTTTCTGCTTCCTCCTCCATGCTTCTGTCACAGGCCCTCTTTACTTCACTCAGAAGTATGTATTTGAAGCATCTGACACTTTCAGTAGTTTGGGGAAAGAAATAAAAAGTAACAAAGAAATCATAATTTTCATCATAGTAAATATCAAAGTTTCAGGTGTTCTGTTATTGCCGATATTGAAAATTAAATCAGACATTTTGCTACCTTTAAAAAACAGGCAATAGAAATCAAGTAGCAACACAGTGTTTCAACACAGGCTTGTCAATTGAAACATGTACAATTCTAATGATGGATGTTAGCAATGAGGGAGCTAGGCATGTGTGGAGTCAGGGGTATTTGGAAAATCTTGCAATTTTGCAATGACTCTAAAACTGCTCCAAAAATTAGTCTTGATAAAAGTGTTAAATTTATGGTTGTGATTCACAGAGAACTACAACTTGAAATGTAGGTTAGGTGGTATGTGTTTAAAAATTATATATTCACACATATGCGTATGTATATAGGAATAGAGGGAAAGGGGGTACTTGTACATCTTACAACACACATTTCAAATATTTCTCCATTTTAATATAGTACATAATACCCAGAATCAAAGCAACATTTGGGGAACATGGAGGTTTTATAGTACAGAAGGTATAAACTGAAATGACTTAAATGTTTTATCCACTTTCTTCTAAAGATTTCATTAGACCAGAGTAATATTAATATAGGTCTCATTTTTCCTTACCAGAAGTATCTGTGGGTTTTCCCAAGTCACTGTCCATCTGTCTTCCCTTTGCCCAAGTATTATGTGCACAAAGATAAACACTCTTCCATCAAGAATCCTGAAAGAAATCCTTTAAAATGAAAACCAAAAAAGCAACCTATTTTTGAAGTTATTTTTAGCCCCATGATTTTGATCAGTAGTTCTCAATTTAACCTGCAAATAGAATCAATAGAAAAAAATTTAAAATGTTTTGATACCTTGAGTCCAATATTCAGAAAATGATAATCTTGCAGAATGCCCAGGATATCAGTATACACATTTCTTGGTTGAGTAAAACCATTAAAATTACACCATTAAGTTGTGTTATTAACTTGAGAAGAATTATTATAAGACCACTTAATAATCCAGCTCTGAAGTTTCAGGTAAAATTTGACAGCTTACATTGCCATCAACTGGGTGGTTATATCATAAATGCACTCTGCTCAATAAGATGACCCACATTTAATCTTCTGCATTGTAAGAAATAAATGAGCATATAATCCTTTTAATCATCCAAAGAGAATAATGAAGGAAACCACTATTCCAAATCACATTCCAAGGATGATGTTTTATTTGTTCGAAAAGAAATGAGCTAAAATGTCACATTCCCAAAATGTGAACAACAACCTATAACCTCCAGAAACTAATAAACGTCAAGGTAAACTTTAGCCCATGTGTCAGTAAGTATTTCTTAACCACCTACTACGTGTCAAGCACATGTGGAATTTGTCAGTCTATATCCTAACGGTTCCGAACCTTCTTGGAATGGCTAACCCATCCCAAGATATACTATAAAATCTAGTCATTTAAAAATTCTGTTATGATGCCAACAAACTTATTAGGTAAAAATTCTCAAACACATCCATATGTTATCAAATTCCATCTTCAATTGGCCTGTGATATAATTCTTAATATACAAAATGTGATCATGATCAAATTAAATGGAATGTTACTGCTGTAGTGCTCAGTTTAATTTCCTGAAATGCTAAGACATGTTTTCTTTTCTTTTAACATTTTAAAAAATAAGATGTGCTTATAAATGAGAATGTATGGATTTGGCTTATTCACTCTACCTAAGCGTGTGCACGTGCCTGTGTGTGTATCTCATTGCATTAAGTTTGCATCTTATGATGGAAAGTTGTTTATAATAGAGATATTTTTAATGGGCACAGTACGTACATCAACCTTGTAGAGTAAGATAAGGTGAAGTACAGAAAACATTAGTTTTCTACTCCAACAAGCTGGTGCAGCCTGAGGATAATAGCAAAATATAATAGTTTGTCTTATCAGTTTCCAGCAGGTGGCATCTCACACTCTCATGTTGTCCCTAAGGAAACCATAGGAAAGAAGTGTCCCCTGCTGGAGTAAATACACTGAGCTCAACACGATGCTTCTGTTTCATGAGCACACAGCCAGCACTGTCACCTAGAATGAGAATTTCTGTAACTGGCCTCAGCATTGCCCACAAGCATTTGGCATTTTCAGCTGGACCAAAGCAGAGTGCACATTTTAATGACAGTACTGCCTGTTTTAGAACAGTCTGCACAACATAATTGTAGAGTAAGGTGGGAATTATGAATCTGAAGCAAGTTCTGTGGGTGGGGATAACATGTGTATTAAAATAACCAAAACCATTGGCTTTATTTTTCCATAGATAAGCCTCACACTACTGTGATTCACAGCACTGTAAAGCTATATTATCCTAGAAAAAATCTTGCAGTACTTCTGTGCCTTGTGCTGGGATAGTCAATTCATCTTCCTTTGTTAAAACTACTGTGACAACAATATTTGTTTTTAGGACTCTACTAAATAAATACAAGATGCACTTTAGCTTATCATCTTTGTAGATTAGAAATCACATCCTGTGTAAGAGATACTTGAAGAAAAAGAAACTACATGTGGGAAGAGCTAAGCGTGGCTTTTCTAAAATTGTATTTTATTGTACTTTGTGGTTTATTAGTCAAACTATCTAAGATGAGTTTTTCTCAGCAGTATAATTGTTCTTAAATTTCAGTTAATGGTGCTAATGAACATAAGGACCAACAAGGTAAGTAAAAACTTCATCTGGTTCAAGCATCAATGTTGAAAATCAGCAGCAGAGATCAAGAGAAAAGGATGCATTTTGACCCATGTTGAGTCTTCAGCTTGAGAGTTTGTAAAAGCTCCTTAAATCAAATGGGGGGGGGGTCAAAATTGTAGAGGCTTCTAATTTATTTTCAGTGTAGATGGTGTTATAAAAATATTACACATAACAAAATTCCAACCGAATGGCCCAAAGAATAGAAACAAAAGCAGTTAGCATTGGTAACTATTATTGGCAAAAAGCACTAACAAAAAGGCAAACTCATGATTCTGACATTATAGTAAAAAGAAATATTTAAGTAAATTACCTCTTTTGAAGGAGGTAATAACAGAGTTAGTCAACTGAATAAATGTGGAAGTTGAATAAGTAGCTGAATCATGTTGGCAGAATAGTGGTATTAAAAACATGATAGATTACCAATTTTGGAGAATGGAGAGAAAAACTGACTGAGCTGAAAGAAGGACATTTCAGTTGGAATGTCTAGATAATAGTTAGAAATGTGGATGTGGACTTCAAGAAAAGTTGAATCCATAACTTGTAATTCATTTCTTCCATTCAGATATAATAACAGGAAACTCTGAAATAGGTAAAAGTCCTGATATAAAAGGAAATGGGAGTCCTGGGGACCATAAAGGTAAATGAAACTTGGTTCAAATCACCTTTGTCTAGGCTCTCTGCTCCTCTGAAATGCACATGATGTTGTGGTCTAGATCAAGGAGTTCCCTCAAAGACCTCATTTGTTTGGATGGCAGGTGGATCATGAAGCTCTTATACTTACTGTGCTAAATGTGCTGTTAGGAGGTGCACCTCGGTTGGAGGCAAGTCACTGGAGGCATGACTTGGAAGGGCATATTTTTCTCCTAAGCTTTTCCCTTCATTCACTGATTTTTGTTTGCCATGGGATGAGCAGCTGGCTTCCACTATCCCTTTCTGCCGTGCCTTTTCTGCCTGGAGCCAGATAAGCAGGCACTGTACAAATGAGCCAAAATGAATCTCTCCTTTAAATTGTGGATGTGAGGTATTGTGTCTCAAGGACTAGGCAAGTGACTAAGATATGCAGCTTCAAATTCTGTAAACTGGGGCCAACTGTAACACAAACAGCATTTAATATTTAACTAACAGGAATTTTTCCATCACAATATGCACATTATATGAACCTACATGTCCTAGATCCCTCATCCCTAGTACTCCTTAAAAATTAAATAAGAAATTATTTGTAATATGTGCATTTGGATGGACCCTTAGACATTTTGTTCCCCAAAGACATGGTCCTCTCTTTCCCATCGCATTCAATCATCAAAGTATACTAACAAGAATATAAAGATTGGCTAAATCTTACCTTAAAGACCAACTTGTGTAACTTTGCCTAATTAAATAGACATTGTCTAAACAAACAAAGATGAGGGAATAGATGTTATGGAGAGTAACAGGGGAAGGAATCTGATGAATTCAAAATATAATTTTGCAAGTGATTTTGGAAAGAACTCACCACAGAAAGAAGCAAAAGCGACTTCTTAGTCTCTACAACCCATCATATTTCTCCCCTGGTTTGGCGACTTCGGAAACCTCTTTTTAGCCTTTCTTAATTTTATAATCCACCAAGATTGGAAAAGTACTAGTCATCACCTAAACATTTACCCTTTGAAGGCTTGTGAATCTTAATTTACATTTACGAGAACACTGTCATTATCTATGCTAAATTAACTCTCATATTATCCATGTGAAATCACTTTTTTAAAATTCATTAAGTTTCTTGGTACATTTTAGGTATACAACACGTGACATTCATCATTGGGAATTTGTACCTTTACATGATGTATCCTAGTTCTTTTTATTTTTTCCCATTCCCCTGCTCTCCCTTCAACCCCTCCACCCTTCCCTATTTACAAAGACTTTGTTTCCATTCTTTCCTTTTCTCTTATTTATTCCTTTTCCTTCTTTCCTTTCCCCATCCCACCTACTTCCCTTTCCCCTTTGGACCTTTTCTTCCTACTTCACATTATCTATTACATATTTTGATCCTCATTTACACTTTCAGTTTCTCACACTAGAGAAACTATTCGGTATTTACACATGTGTGTCCTATTTATTTCACTTAAGAATATGGACTCAAGGTGCATCCATTCAGCTATAAATGTCTCTAATTTCTCATTCTTTATGACTGAGCAGTACTCCATTTTATTTAAAAAACCACATCTTTGTTGGTCACCAGTTGATGGGCAATTGGGATTTTTCCAAGTTTTAGCTATTATAAACTGTGCCACTATAAACATGGGTGTGCATATATCGCTATGGTATGATTCTTTTAATTCTTTTGAGAAGATGCCCAGCAGGGGAATAGCTGGGTCAAATGGGACCTCTAATCCTAGTTCTTTGAGGTATCTCCATACTGATTTCCACAGTGGTTGCAACAGTCTGCACTCCTATTAACAGTGGAGAAGGGTTCCTTTTTCCCTACAACCCTGCCAAGATTTGTTAATTGATCGATTTCTTGATAGCAGCCATTCTTTCTGGAGTGAGGTGGAATCTCAGTGTTGTTTTCATTTGCATCTCTTAAATGACCAGTGATGTTGAACATTTTTTCATATGTTTATTTGCTGTTTCTACATCACTCTTCTAGATTCAGACAGGTTGTTTTTGAGTTAGCATCCATATATATTTGTCCTTGTGTGTCTGGGTTATTTAACAGGGGTTGGAGGGAGGGAGGAACATAGAAGGAAGTTGAATAATGGATGTCAGACACACTGAGATAGGTGTAGTAAATTTCAGTATTCACACAGCAAATGACTATAGCTCAAAATAACCTATTATATATTTTATAAATAACTGGAAGAGAGAAGCTTTTAAGCTCCAGATAAAGTAAGGATAAGGAGTAAGGATGTGGAGTAATTAATGTATGTTGTCACTATACATTGTATACATGTATTAAAATATCACAAAATATCTATAGATATGTAAAATTACTATACATTAATTTAATTTTTAAAAAAATATTAAATGAATTGATTCAATCATTTCATAAGGTATTGAATTCTCACACTGTATCCCATAAATATTTACAATTAAAGTAATAACAATAAGGGAAAAAAAAGTATTGGAAACAGTGACCAAGGTGAAGTCCCCTGGTGTCAGGACTTTGGGAGGTTTCATTTCATGATCTTACTACTACTTTTTATTTTCTTGCTTTGGACAGAGGAATTACACTTTATTTTTTCTTAGAAGATTTAAACCCTACTGCATTAATACGTTACATGCTCTTAGGAATTCATTGCTGATGCTGGATTTCCACCACATATTAATGGATGATTCCATTCTTTGAACAAAGAAAAGCTTGCAGACTGAGTTTTCTTCCTCTATGGTCAAACATCCCCTACCTGAGGCACAAGGATCTTGTTCAACACTTGGATCCAGAAACAGCAAATTCAATCTAGCTGTGGCAGGCCCAGGGCAAATTGGAATGCCAACTCCAGACCAGGATTCCAAACCACGATCCTCTGGAAATAAAGCTTGGTCTTGGAGAAATGACACTAACCTCCAGCCAAAAAATCTCACCGAGTTTGTTGAACAACTTTCCTTGCACAGTGAATGCAGATGACCATTAACATCACTCTTCTTTAAGTTTAAAACGTATCCGACTACAAGCTTGATGCAGAGGCCCATTACGAAGAAAATACCTTGTTTTTCTCTGGAATGTCAATCTTGAAGGGTTTTGTTTTCTTTGAGTTTGGTTTGGTTTGGTTTGTTTGTTTGTTTGCTTATTTGATTTTGCTGTCAACTGCTGGCAAAATGTTGGTTACCAATGTTATGAGCTCTGGAGCCTTCCAGTGGGATCATCTCACTTGGCTCCTTCTGTTACAATGGGAAAATAGATACCGGAGGTATGTCCGTATATACACATCTGTCTGTCTCAGATAGATGCATAGATGGGGGGGCAGTAATGAGAAAACATGGTGTGTATGTTTTTTAAATAAAAAACTTTCGTTGCAATAAAAGACATCATCATTAATCTCCTTCAAAATAGTCCTCCTCCCTTCAAACATACTTATCACGTTACTCCTACCAGTTTCTGATAGCATTGGTGTGGGTATATCTCAATGTTTTGGATCAATTTATAATGTTTACCTCTTGTGGTCATTTTGACTTTGAAGAAGATCAAAAGCCACATGGTGCCAGATCTGGTGCATCAGGTGGAGTAGGACACATCACAGTGTTTCATAAGCCTGCGTGTCTGTTGGTGGCAGCAGTCACTGTACGTTTTATCACATGTGGTAAAAGACACTCATGAAGGAGGACTTCCTGAACCACTTCAGATACTGGCAAGAATGATGGGATAAATGTCTTTGAGCCAAGGGGAAGCGTTTTCAAGGAGGTTAATGGCAATGGGTCATTTACTGTGACTTTTTTTAAATTTAAGCACACATCTTATTTTCTGATCACAACTTAGTATATCTTCAAAACATCACTAAGAAACTTCTTGGCTCTTCAGAAATTCCCTCAAAGTATCAGAGATCTTCACAACCAAGAGTACAGCTACACCTCAACCTGCCAACCCTGGAATCAATTCCTCATTTTTCCACATCTCTGCAATCCTGTCTCAAGCAAGATCCTTCAATTCATTCATATGTAAAGTCTGTAGTACAGAAATTCGGGAAGATAATATCATTTAATGACTTTCACTGATGCCTCAAGAAGTTGAAATTCTAATGTAAGTCAATGTTGGTTTTGTTAAAAAAATATTTCAGCATCATTACCCAGGAGACTTTTTTCTATCTGTGTGGATACTATAGGAGGTGGCTCTATTTATTTTAATATACATAGTTCAAAATTCCTACATTGTTGGGGAAAAAACCCCACTTAAGAGAAGAGGCTGTATTTGAATGATGAGGATGGTGGGGGTGATATCGATGGTGACAATGATATTATCTTCTTTTTTAGGTGACTTGTCTGCGCTAAGAATCATGTTGAGCTTTATATTATTTTAATCAATCAAACATTCTGAAAGTTGATCTGACATATTTTTTTTCCTTCCTCTATTAACTGCCAACACATAGCTTCCGAAGCCAATCAGGGATGTCATATCTACTCATGATGTGTTTTCTCTTGGTCCTTAATGAAGGACTTGCCGTCACCCAATCGGCAACACAAATTACAACCAGCGTCAGTGCTCATTAGTTTGGAAGTCACCTGAACAATGGAAGAGCTAACAGAATTAAAATTAAAATGGTAAACATTTCACAATTAGCAAGCAAGATGCCTTCATTAGTTACTGTATGGAAACTTGCCAGAGAGCGATAAGCTTCATAAATAATCTCATATTTTGGCATTCTTGATTCCCTGTTTAAGGGAACAATATTGCCAGAAGATAACAGGCTATATCATCACTTAATAAATTCTAGCAAGTTGTTATCTTTTTATTCAATGACTGGTGTTTATTCCCATTCAGTTTTAACTCTTTTTAAAAATAATACAAACTCTATGTATTTGGTACCTACCATACACTTGAAAGCACTCTAATTCCTTCATGTATGTGATCTCTTTGGACCTCACAGAATCCCTACTTCACAGGTATTGAAATCATTCTCTCTATTTTATATACTCCAACAACAGGTTTACAGTTATCTAGAGAGATACAGCTGAGACACAAGAGAGCTGGAATTGGATTTCAGGCTGTGTTTGCCTCTCTAGGTCTAGTTTGAATCTTTAGACCCATGTTACTTTGTGTCTCCATCACTCAGAGTGTGTTTCTGGGCATGCGGTAGGTCACTGGTGTCTGAGACTGATTGTGTTTTGCTTTTCTTAAGCATAAGAACTAGGATTTGAAAGCATAATGCTATGGTTTATGTCTAGAATGTCCTCCAGAAGTCTCATGTTCTCAGAAATTAAACTTTTAGGAGGTGACTGGATCATGAAGAGTCTCCAATCATCACTACATTGATCCATTGAGGAATTCATGGCTAAATGTGCTCTTAGGAGGTGGGGCCTGGTTGAAAAAGGTGTGTTACATGGTGTGCCTTTGGAGGTTGCATCTCCCTCCACAGCTCCTTCCTTCTCTCTCTTGTTTCCTGCCTTTCATTGTGTAAGCAGCTTTCTTCCATCAGACCTTTCTATCATGATGTTTCTGCCTTGGAGTGAGCTGACTATGGACTGAATTCCCTGAAACCATGAACTAAATTAATCCTCTCCTCTTTTAGAATGTGTGTGTTGGGCATTTTCTCCCATGAATGGGAAAGTGACTAATACACACAATATGGGCGAGACTTCTGATGACATGTCAAGGGAAGTATGTGCTTTTTGGGTGTGAGCTTATTCCTTGCCTTCCAATTCCCATCAGAGAATCCTTACCAGATGGGAAGCTATGCAGTACTAGGCTGCCCTACACTGCCATTCTTATTTTTGTTTTGTTTTTTTTTGGTACCAGGGATTGAACTTGGGTCCTTGCACTTGTGCAGCAGGCGGCGAAACCACTGAGCTAAATCCCTGGCCCATGCCATTCTTATTTTAACTGGAGAGGAATTATTTTTACCTGTTTTATGTATTAGAGGTATTAATAAGAATATGTTAGAGAAGTAAAAGGGAGAGGTTCCACAATTTATGACAAAGGAGTTTTGAAGGCTCTTGATGTGAGGATAATATGACAGTACTTGTTTAAAGTTATCTTTTTATTGATTTAATCACGTTTTGTTCAATTTTTATCAGTATATGTGTTTGTAATACATAATGATGACATTGCTCATGGGGAGTTGGTACATGTACATAGCATCTCAGTTCATTTTTTATCAAATTCCCCTTCACTCTCTCTTCCCTCATTCATTTCTTGCTCCTTTTCTCTGTTATCTATCTTTTACTTATTTTGGGAGTTTCTCATTTCAGAAAAACCATATGATATGTAATCTCGTGTGTCTGATTTATTTCACTTAACATTATGATCTCAAGGTACATTCATTTTCTTACAAATTACTCAAGTTTATCCTTCTTTGCAGTAGAATAGTTCTCCATTGTGTATAATTAGCACATTTCCTTTACCCATTCATCTATGATATATGGACAGTTTGACACAGCTATTCGCCTTCTGGGTATCTTCCTAAAAGAGTTACAGACGTCATATTATAGCAATACATGCATACTCATGTTTATAGCAGCACAATTTATATTAACTCTTGGAGGCAGCCTGTATGAACATCAACAGACAAACCAATTTAATCAGACTTTTGAGCACCTCTGATTTCAAACAGGTTTGCCTCTTGCTTTGATACAGCTTTTCACACTTTTCCAGTTACTCAAACATCTTCACAGAAGGAGAGTTGAGTGAGCTCTTCTTCCTAAGTGCGTTCACACGTTTCATTTAATAAGTTTACCTACCATGATAGAGAATCTATATATTGAAACTTCCTGGGTAATCTGAGTAATTTGATTGAAAAATATACCGTGCTCCACACATACCACGGTGGGATGTTGTCTCTCTTTAGCACTGATTAAGGATATTCACTCAGCAAACAGAAAAGAAATTTTATATCCATGAATCAATGTGATTAAAACCTCAAATTATACCTGGAAGACATTGTTTTTGAACCACTCTTTCATAGATTTGCAATGAAACAATGATGCATCTTGAAATTGTATACAATAGATATTTAAATTCTGAAACCTGCTCAATAATGTGTTCTATTTTATATACAAAAGAGATACATTACATTCATCATCATGGAGCTGTTTACTGGGGATGACATTTTTGTTTTGCATAGTGGAGAATGGTCCCTAGCATTTAGCTTACTTTTCTTACTCACTATTTGTTAAGAATAAAGTAAGATTCAGTAAATTGGGCTTTAAGGGTAATCTTCATTTATTATGTCAGTGGAATAGGAAAACTTTAACTACTTATTATTAAAGGAGTTAAAACTCAAAGGTTTGAACTTTGGTCTGTATCTCTTCACTATCTAAGCTAACTGGACAACCAGGTATTAGTAACTCATTGCTTTCATTTATTTGAATATTGTTATTAGTGTCATCAACTTGCTCTTTTTTGTGACTATCAAATATTTTTGAAATGGAATATTTAATGGCAACCTCTATCTAGACTCATAAACAACAGAGCAATTGGGGAAAAGAGGAACATTAATCAAACATGAAAGCAGAGAATATTCTGATCTACAAGAGCAACAAAAAAGAAACAGTACCAAATATTGTTGTAGCACCTCCAAGAAACAATCAACACAACTTTTCAGTAATTCATTTTCTCTTTTCCTGTCTGTCAAAGGAACAATGAAATAAAACAGCAGAGACTTGGTAGAGTTGCTTCTCCACGACAGCAATCATTGCTGATTTGCTGGACATGGTCTTCAAAGTGGGAAAATGTGTACCAAAAAAAGCAGCTGCTTTCCCTGAAGGATTAAACACACACACACACACACACACACACACACACACACACACACACACTCTACTTCTCCAGCTGAATGAATTATCATTCATTCATATTTCTCATGAAAATGATGAGCCCCAAAAAGAGCATCACATCCACTGAACCCACTGATGGTGCATCCATGGAGGTAAAACATTAAGTCACTATTATTTGTGAGCTTGGGTCAGATGAAAAGGGACAGGGACAATAGATGAAACTGGAGATTAGGAAGCAAAAAAGGAAGAGAAATGAAAACCAGGCTTCTGTAATTCTTGATCACTGTTAAGCATAGCAGGAGCCACAATTAGAGAAGCAAATCTTGAGAAAATGTGATGGTCACACGTCTGGGCTACACACCAGGTAATTTGCCATGGAAAAAAATAAGTGAAGGTTTATTTTGCTATGAAATAATGTACTCTACTTGGCTGAATTGCCAGTAAAGCAATAGAAAAACTACAGAATCCAGGGCCGGGGATTTAGCTCAGTGGTTTCGCTGCCTGCTGCACAAGCGCAAGGACCTGAATTTGATCCCTGGTACCAAAAAAAAAAAAGAAAAACTACAGAATCCATCTCTGCTCTGGGAATAAAACATTGGGGAACTTTTGTAAGCAGAAAAGGGGGTCTGGTCTGAGTTTCCTTCCCTTCAAAAACCATCTTCGAGCTGGGCGTGGTGGTACACGCTTGTAATCCCAGTACTTGGGAGGCTGAGACAGAAGGATTGCCTTGAGTTCGAGGTCAGCCTGGGCTACATAGTGAGACCCTGCCTCAAAAAGCAAAAAGATAAAAACAAATAAAATTCAAAAATCTTCAAATGATACTGAGTGATCTATGTAGTAGCCTCAGAGACAAAAGTTACTTTTCTTTCTAAGTTCCCAGCCTCAAAACAACTCAGAAGTCAACATTAAGAAAACAAACATTTTGTGGAGAGAACTTGCTTTATAACTAACATTGGGGGGTGGGTATTGGTTCTAGATGATCTGGTGGTAAAGACCCCAAAAAAGATTTGTTCCATCTTCAGCATAAATTCTCTGAGCTGGGATCTCTAAGCATCTAAATTTCTGTCCATGATGATTTGCTGCTTTAACAGAAAGCCTTTTGTTTCTCTAGGAAGCTCAAGTTAAAACAGCAGTTACCTAGAATAGGAGCACAGTAGCTAGCGGAACAATTCAATTAGATGACAAGATAGTCTTCCAACGTGAAAGCTGGCTGAGCACACCCCTATGAGGAAATGTTAACCTGGGTAAGTTCTACAAAGAAAGAAAGGAGCGTACATCGAAATCGGAAGCAGGAACTTCTATCCAGAGAAATCAGCAACATGCCTACCATTAATGGATAGTAAAATGGGAAGATTACAAAAAAAACGGGCAGGGGCTATATGCATACTTGCCTGTACTATTCTAACTTAGCTCCATGCTTGCATCACCTTCGGACTCTGCAATCTAGATGTCTCATAGTCTGACCAATTTTTCAGTGATACATTTATAGAATGTATTCTATTTACAGCGAATCATTGGCTTATTGTAACTCTACCTTTTTGATAGCCCACTTCTTGCCCATCTATGTTTCTGACCTAGAGCACAGAACAGCACACTTGGGAGTACCAGGCAGAGTTCTCTCCAAATCACAAACAAGGTAGAGCTTCTTCATGTCTTAGAAAAAGAGGAGGTAACTTTAAGGGAAAGATTGCTAAACTGGGACACGCACATCAAAAATGAGAGGGCCAAAGGGGTAGGGGAATGGAAGGGGTAGGAGAAAGGAAAGAAGGGAAAGGAAAAATTAGGAGAAAAGGAAAAATTGGAAACAAAGTCTTTGTAAATAAGGAAGGCTGGAAGGGGTGAAGGGAGGGCAGGAAATGGGAAAAAAATAAGAACCAAGATTCATCATGTAAAGGTACAAGTTTCCAATGATAAAAGTAAATGTATTGTATACCTAAAATGTACCATTAAAAGAATCTAAGGGGAAAAAAATGAGACTCATAATTTGAAAAACGGCATGGGAAATGTCTACACATGAGCCAGGTACATGTTGTTTTTCCTGAAGTCTTAGTACTCAACCCTTTAGGGCCCAGAGTGAAGACTGCCAGGCTTACATAGTGTGTATCCCAGAACTATGTTTACACACTATATTTACAGCTACGCCTTTATTAACGCCTCTGGGAGCCCTTTTGTTAGACACTAGAGACCTGAGATGATAAGGAACAATTTTCCCCCAGAATGAGGAATAAGAGACACAGAAAAAGGTACTTAGTAGAAAAGAGAGGTATGTTTTATTAATCAAAATAATGAAAAAATAGATTAATAATTTGAGTTGACTGTCCTAGTGACATTATTTCTATAAATATATAAAATTTAAAATAAATATTTCCAAGTGCTTTTTCAGTAGTAGGGGAGGGTTTTTCATGTTGCAACTGTACTCTGATCACAAAGGGAATTGAGCATAAGTTTTTTTCTATGCAAGTCCGTTGTCTGGAGTTAGAAAATGAATGTCACTTTGTAAAGACAAATGCTAAATATATCATTTCAGGGTGAAGACAATGACCTTGGTCTCATTAGCAACATGTGATAAGCAACAGAGATGATTACCATCCTAAAATGACATAGAAAGTTAAATTTGTGGGTTAATTTTATTCTTGGGCATTAATAAAACTTTTCCTAAATTGGTATGAGAGGGGTTCCAGCACTCCCTACCAACGGTGTGATATTAGGGTATGTGCCCAAATCTCTGCAGCTATTACAATAATAGTAATTTGTGGGGGTGTTGGGCAGAGGTATATATGAGATGGACATCAGAAATAAGGGCTTCTAGAGCCACAAGGCTAAAACCTCCTGGAGTGCATGGTTAGGAATTCAAAGATAGCCTCCTGGGCCATATTTAACAGATCATCCTCAGTGTCCCCTGTGCTCCCCCATCACCTACAGGACCCCTGCCTTTCTTCTTTCTTTGATCCTTGCTTTAGGATCACAAGAGGCCACACAGGCTTCAGTGTGAGGCTGTCTTTTGAGACTTTCTCACACTCAGGGGTCTCAGTTAATGGCAGCTCCTCTCGGCTCTCTCAGAGTATGGATTGGACATTGACTCTGAGTAATCTTTGTGCCATGGTTGTGAACTGCGACTAATATTGTTTTTTGGTATGTTGGGGCAAAGAAAAGAAGAGTTGGGGGGAGCATATTCTAAAACGTATACCTTAAATCCTTAGATGAAAATCGTTATGCACATTTCATCACTATCACTATTATTTTAGCTATTATCATCCGTGATTTGCCCACTTGGTCGATTTTCTGAGGTCTCTCTGCAAAACTGAAGATAGTCTCAAATTCCTGAAACTCACAGGAATGAAAACAAATTGGTTAGCAAATTTCCTACTTAAAAATATTGAAGGGAAAATTGGACAAAGGGATGGTTTGAGTTTGTTTTCCTCTTCAGTTGTGTTGCAAATAGTTCCCCCAGTGAAACCTTGGAATTTCCTCCAGTCTGTTCCCTATTACCTCTGTGGGAAAATTGTGAAAAATCAATCTGTTTTCCGCATAACCATATTACATCCCATTATTTGAGGAATGCCAAATGCAAACCCCAATGACCAACAATATCAATCTTTTCCCTCTAGTTTCCAAGTTTCATTTCAGCAGTAGTTATGAAAAAGAAAGTGTAGGCAAAATATCATTCCACCCCCAGGCAATTGCAGACTTTAATTAGAATTTAAATAGCATAAACTACTGTATACTCTTTAGACCTGGATATATCCCTGACCTTGAGAGTCACGTGAGGTTCCTATGACTGTGATACATTTTAGAAGTGAATGAAGAATGGAGTTTGTGGCAGGCAGAACCCGATGTGTATCATCCAATTGACAATACAAATTAAGTTAATGCTAGGCTAAGATTGGGATTTTTGGAAGAAAAGAAGGAAGGAAGGAAGGAAGGAAGAAAAAAGAAAGAGAGAAAGAAAGGAAGGAGGGAGGGAAGGAGGGAGGAAGAAATATTCCAAATAAACGTGAGACCCTCTTTTGAGTTATTTCTGATGTGATTCCATAAAAAAGTTAGGACTCAGGGTTGTATCACATATTTTCATGCCTTAAGGAAATTTTTAATGAAACAATGCAGTTTGGGGTAAGATTTTCTTTCTTTCTTAAAGATAAAATTGCCGAGAAAATGCAACCTTGCTAAGTTAGTAATGCTCATTATTCAGTATCTTCTATGTATAAGTATCAGGTGCATTTTCTAATTTTACAATTAAAAGAACTGCTGAAAATATAACAATTTATGAGAAGAAAGAAGAAAGGCAGAAAGAAAGAAATTTCAATATATTTTTCGCCCATTCATTGTATGATTTTTTTTACTAAGAGCTAGTATTTTTGCCTAGTCCTTTTGTTTGTTCAAAGTCTCTCATCTCACTTTTTCATAGTAATCAATGAAGACAGCTTACGGCTTTACCTGTCTCCTTGCACAAGCAGTCAAAGATTTTTGCGGACAATTATCATCTTTCAAACTCATCTAGAATCTTGATCAAACTCAGGACCTTGCACTTGCGAGCTAGGCGGTGGCACCACTGAGCTAAATCTCTGGCCCATTTTCTTATATTTTTGTATGCTGGTCATGAGGGAAAAGGCTGTATCTTTGGGAGGAGAGCAAAGATAGTGGCATTTGATTTTAAAAGCCCTTAATTCTTCAGTCAATCTTTCTTCTCCTTCCCCTCCTCTGTCTTCTCCTTTTCTTTCCCCCCTCCCCCTTTCCCTAACCCTCCCCCGGCCCCTCCTCCCTCCTCCTTGTCCTTCTTCTTCTCCTTACCATATCAAAACCAACTACTTCCAGGTTCTTATGAGATAAATATATGCAATTTTCCCTCAACATTATACAACTTTTAGCGATGGCAGCCCATTCAGCATTGAACTTGTGTTTTCCACCTAAGTCTGCATACCTGATCTGCCCTAAGCTTCTTATGCACTTGGACAAGCTGTCAGACTTCTCCACTACAGTTTCCACATCTGTTGATGGAGGTGGTCATCTTCCTCCTGCAAGAGCATCGTTCTGAGCATAAAATGAGATAATATATTTGTAAGAACTTAGAGCTTTGCCCATGCTAAGAGCTCAGTAAATGTTGGACAACTATATAAAAGTTTGTAATTATTTTCATCTAACATTTTAGTGATATAGGATAATTATAAAAATGATTCTTTGATTTTCTTGTATCAATATTCTAAATTTCAATGTCAAAATAGGGCATTAATAGAAATCATTGAAAATAGAATATAAAATCCACTTATTCATGAACAACCATTTTATATAGTTCAGTTTTGGTTATGATTACTAGAGGCCAAAGCTTCATCTGGATGCCCTTAGAGATCCTTGGAGCCTATGCAAAGTAAAATGCCCTCTTTCCACTTATGTCTGCTAAAAACCTAATAATTATAAAACCCCTCTGAGTGTATGACATTCTATTTCCACTAAAGATAACATCCAGATAAATTGTCTTTTCAGCCTCCAACTATTAAAATATGTTGGAGAGGTCATCATTGGATTTCAATAACTTCTAATTGAAAGAAAAACCGTGTTTGCCCTTTCAGCTTATTTCACATCCCCCAAATGTGAAGAATGGTGACCTTTCTGGCTGTGGCACGGACAGTGGTTTTGGTGGTTGATGAGTGGAATCTGAGACCTGTCATAAACCTCCATCACCATGCAGATGTGGGAGGGAGGGAGGGATCACCCCACTCCCATGCAGCACATGGGCTTTCTAAATAATCGTCCCACCATCCACAGTCCTGAGCACAAAGGGAGCTTTTCTTCACCTAGTCTAAGGGAGTCACTGTTCTCAGGGTAGAGTGTTGGACCAGATTAACTAGCAGGGTCCCCAAGTGCCAAACTCTGCAGAAGGATAATGAATGGGCAACAAGAAAAAGTTGGAGTCTTCGTTTCTATAAATACCATTTCTTTTTGGCATCCATTCTACAAATTAAGCTAATCAGGGGCCTCTCCGTAGAGATGTAACTATGGACCATATATACAAGGTGATCTGTGTGTAGCTATGGAGCTATGTTCCTAGTTCCCATACTTCTCAGAACTATGATTTTTAAACCTTTCACATCTTCACTGCCTTGGTGTTTCGTGTTACTTTCCTGTGAAAAACTTCCCCTTCTCTCCTTTCCCTTCTCCCTCTTTCCTTTCTTTGTTTTCTTTTTCCTTCTAGATCATGTGAAAGTATAAAAATAAAACAAAGGTGAAACACATTTGCCTCTATTTTCAAGTAGGAAGGAGACTCGCCTCAAAACAGGGAGACTCCCTTACAGCCAAGAGGACTGACAAATTCTTGTGGCTTTCTCCAAAAGTCAAACCAAAATCTAACCAGCAGCCAGGCTTAGTTCTGGCAACCTTGCTTTGCCTGGAAATGAGTGCAATCATATCCTAATAGCTATTTGGATAATTGTTCATATGAGTGATCTGCCAACTAATGTTGGAAACAAATCCTTATTACAAATATAGCATGCAATCTAATCTGGAATATATTAAAATGCGATTTCTATAGCTGCTTATTTCTAAACTGAAATAACAAAACCATCTATCACATTTGTTTCTAAGGAAAAGAATATTTCCAGTACAATGGCAGTATGTAAATATGTAGTAAAATCTTTAATATTTTAAATAAGAAAGTAAAAGCTTTAATATTTTAAATAAAAAATTATGTCTGACCATACTGTTTTATTCGAGCCCTATCTTGTGAATCAATATTGGGTCAAAGAAGGGTTTTATTTTATTTTTTCTAATAGAGGACTATAATATAAATGTTTGTGGATACAAGTTACCAGTGACTCACTTTAACCCCTTGTACTGTAAATGAACTGAAAGTCTGCATGGACCCATGACACCTGTGGAGGTTGACCTATGGTGCCAGAAAGGAGAGGTGGATTCGTAAGTCTACTTCTCAGAGACCTAGGCCTGGGATAGAGTTAAATGTAAAACTCCCAAAGATTTCCTCACTTTCAGGTACAAGTCTGGGAACTTAAGTGCTGTCAGGGGAATCTTTAGCTCTTCCTATAATATTAAAGGTAGAGTAGAAAGCTTTTTGCCATAGTTTCATTAAAAAGTCCTGGGGCACAGAGAAGAATATGTCTTTGCACTATGACAGTCTGTGTTTGCACCCCTTGTGGGGAGTCGGAGGTAACTTGCATTCCTTTCCTGAACTTCAATGTCTCTGTTGCTGTAATAAGAATCAGAAAGCCAGTTCACAGAGTTATCAGGGTAATTAAACGAAAGAGCACAGACCAGATGACAAGCACAAAGAAGGACAGGGTACACAGGAGTGATGCTTTGTGGAAAGGGAGCACGGTGTGGAGCTTGGAACACAGGTCGTGGTGCCCTGCTACCTGGTCTCATGGACTCCATGGTCAGATTGCTCTAGCTACTCAGATGGGGATAAGTTTCACAACCACTTTCTTGGGCCTCAGTGTTTTCATTCTCAAATGGGGATAATAATATTATGGAGGGCAAAAGGTTGGTGTCTGGATTTGGTGAGTTAGTGTTATAAAGATTTCAAAGGGGCTGTGCATAATGAGGTTTCAATACAACTATTGCCACTGTTGTTGTTCTATTTGAGTGGAGAAGTCAAGTTTCCAGATGCAATCCCCACTGATTATTCAGCCTGCCACTGCTTGCTTTTGTTCCCTCTTTTTCCTCTCTTCCTTTCATCTTTTTCTCCCTAGAACTAAAAGGTGCATAGCCTCTTTTAGGATTTGATTTTCTGTGGGTCTTCCCTATGTGCAACAACAACAACAACAACAACAACAAAACTGGAAGTGCTTACAAGTAAAATTGTCTATAGGAGGAAATGATATTTTTTCCTCACAAAGTAATTAAACATGATCCCATTTGCCATTTTTAATCACTTCCCTAAATTGAATTCACTCTAAATTTAATAAATAGTTGAATGATGCATTGTATTAGGCACTGTATTAAGCACAATGACAATGGAATGGTAACAATTGTCTATAATTCTTAGTTCAGAAGGGAAGATGCATAGGAAAGTAACAAATGGATATTAAGAGGGAGGAGAGGTTATTTCCATCTGCTTATTGGAGTAACTGATATGGTCAGGTATTCCTAATTACTGTCATTTTAAGAGAACTAGTGGTAAATGATCAACACCTTCGTAAAATGATGAAGAAATATACAACATCGATAAACAGAGCCAGAATCAAAATGGACCCCATGATTCAACCCTAATGAAGAAGATCTCAGTTTGCTGTATAGCCCTCAGGTACCAGGAATTGCTCTTGTGATTTTTCCATGTGAAATTCTCGCTCTCTCTCTCTCTCTCTCTCTCTCTCTCCCTCCCCTCTCTCACTCTCCCTCCCTCTCTCTCCTCCTGCTCCTTCTCCTCCTCCTCCTCCTTCTCCTCCTCCTCTCCTCCTTCTTCTCCTTCTTCTCCTCCTCCTCCTTCCCCTCCTCCTCCTTCCCCTCCTCCTCCTCCTCCTCCTCCTTCTCCTCCTCCTCCTCCTCCTTCCCCTCCTGAGAGGATGAAAAATAAGTGGCATCTGTAGCTACAAAGGAACCTATGCCTAAAATACCAACACTCTGGATGCTGAGGCAGGAGGGTTACAAGTTCAAGTTCAAGCACAGTCTAAGAAACTTAATGAGATCCTGGCTGAAAATTTAAAAACTAAATAAGTAAAAAGGGATTGAATATGTAGCTGAGTGTGAAAGCTCTGGGTTCAAGCTACAGGACTAATAAAAAGAGTCCCAGAGTAGTATATAGTACATAAAACTATGGAAAAAGATGAACAGTTTGGGGCCCATTGTGGAAATCTTTGAGAAAGCAAATCCAATGCCCATGGTTCCTGGTCTTTAGCAGCTCCAGAATAGATAGGCAACTTCATTACAGATAATACTGATGATATGGATGGATCATAAGGATGATGTGCAGAAACTGTGCAGTGTGCATGTCCCTGCCACTCAGATCTTGCCACTTTTTCCTTCACTTTTTAGTGATGTCACCTCCAGCCCTAGTCTCACATCCTCTGTTAGTGACTAATCCAGGTTGGTCCTGCTCAGGCAGCCTTGACTCCAGAGAGAAGCCTGGGCCCAAAGAAGTATTCAGTTTCAGTTCACTTCAGCTTTTGAAAACAAAAGGCTGTTGAAACCCCATAAGTGAGTCAAGCAAGTCAAACAACCTAGGGAACTAATAAACCGCACTTCTGGGTATGTCTGGGTGGGTCACAGAAATGGGGTCACGCATACTGCATTTTGTTCTGACTGCTTTCTTTCTGGCGCTGTTTTCCAGCTTTGCTTGCAGGCTCCAATAAACTAAGCAACTTTGTTCCTCCATGTCCTTTCTCCATGATGTTTCTGCCTTGGAGCCAGCCGGCTATGGATTGAGCCCTCTGAAACCATGAACCAAATAAATCTCTCTTCCTTCGACTTGTGTGTCAGCTATTTGGTCATAGCAATGGGAAATCTGTCTGCGCAGTGGTTTTCTAGTTCACAATAGGGCTCATGTCCAGAACAATTTCAGATTCCCTTCAGTGTCTTAGTTACTTACTCCTCACTGAGACAAATACTGACACCCACAATTTAAAGGAGGAAAGGTTTATTTCAGCTATCAGTTTGTAAAGTTTTCAGTTCATAATTGGCTGGCTCCAAGACAGAGCAGCATGGCAGAGGAGCTTGGCAGAAGAGAATTGCTGGCAAGCAGAGAGGGATCAAGGGAGGAGGAGGGATTACATATATGCCCTTCCAGGCCATACCCACAATGACCCTTCTCTTCCCACCAAGCTTCACCTCTCGACACCATACCCATTTATAAACTCATCAGTAGATTGATTGACTGATGAGGATCACAGCCCCATGATCTAAGCACCTCTCCTAAACACCTATGAGCTCATGAAGATTTGGGGGGCACATTTAGATATAAAATATAACATTTATGTTCAATAATATACCCTGTGATCATCCATCGTGATACTTTGCACTTAGCATGCATTGAACAATTGCTTATTAAAGCAACAAACAAAGCATTCAATGAGAAACTGAGAAAATAATGTCTAGAAATTAAATAGAAGAATTATCTACAAAAATGCAGGATTGCAACTGGGCTGTAAGCTCTTAGTAGCACATGTCAACATCTGCACTGTGAAATTCATTCAGATGCACTCTTCCTAGTTAAGTGTGTTCTGGACTCTGCAGATGTGCAGGGGCAGCCATATTTCAACTCTCCACCTTCACACCTCCCACCGGCGTTAAGCTCTTTTCCCCATGATTTATGTCTTTCTTTTATTGTTCTGCCTGGACCCGTGCCAGACCCTAGGATCAGACTTCCCAACCTTACCAATTCTTGGGTAAAGGGATGGAAATCAGAGTTGGGAGAAGGGTCTGTGCTCGTAATGTGGGAAAGGAAATGGCTTACATGTCTCCATGGAAACATGCACACTTTCCAGTTGTTGCTGAATAAATGAAAGTTGTGTTCTTAACTCACAGGCCTCAATTTCAAGCGAACTTAGCAGTGTTTCTCTGGGCCTACATACTGAGGAATTCTTAAAAATCTCATTTGTTTTCCTATTTTACCTGGTAACCATGTAACTCAGTAGCAATGACCTCTAGACGTTATCAGCAGAATCACCAAGAAGCACTAGCTTCTTAAAAATATGAAACCATAGATTGAAACTGCTTTAGGATTTTGTTAATCCCTTTAAAATTATTAGAAAAAGTTATCAACTACAACAATATGAAGCAGACATTCTGCCAGATTATTTCACCAAAGATATTGCCAGAGATAAAGGATTTTTGTTTTAACAACCATGCTCAAATCCTTAACAAAGGTTTTGAAGGATAGTTTGTTTACAATCAACCAATATTTAGTCCCTGCTTCTTAGTTTTGAAGAAACCTGACAATGATGGCATGTTGAGTGATCATCAGGTAGGGATCATATAGAAAATTCAGGGTCTAATCGAGGCCTGGTGTGGGAAGGTAAATTAGGCTAGAAATGTAGCTCAGTCATAGAGTGCTTGCCTAGCATGCATGATATCCTGGGTCCAATCCCTAGTACTCCAATGACAAGAAAAGATACACTGAATTTTCTGGAACCTATGGACTCTATAGAATGATGTAGTATATGCTGTAGAATATTGAAGATCACAGGCTTAGAGAACCTTTGTCACTCTTAGTTATGTGATCTTGGACAAATTACTTAACCCTTCTCTGCCTTATTTTTCTGATCTGTAAAATGATCATACTAAAACTCAGTAAAGCTAAAACACAGAAACCGCTCAATATGGGTTAACTTTTATTAATTAGTGCAATTTACTTTGATCAGTAAGCTTTAAAGTTGATTCTGATACACATGCAGGGATTAAGAACTGTAACCTAGAGCTGCTCTGCCCAATGTGATAGACACAGGGTGTCCCTATGCATCTGTGTCCAACTTATCGATTAAAACCAGTGTTATGAATAAACTGAAATTAGATTGTACTAATTTTGATTCTTTTAAATCTAATGTCCAGCCCTTCATTCAGTTTTGCGTTAATGTCTGGCCCTTTCTTCTGTTAAGTATGATCGGAGCAGCTTGAGTAGGTGAATATATTTTTAGCAATACATTTTATAGATCAAGTATTTTCAAAGAAATTTGACATCCGAATTGAGATGTGCTATAAGTGTAAAGGTTCAACACAAAAAAATACAACGTTTGTCATCTAACTATGTCAACTACATGTAGAAATGATAAAACTTAGAGCAAAATGAAAATACATTACTAAAATTAGTTTCACTTGTTTCTTTATTTAATATGAGTCCTAGATAATTTAAGATCATGTATGTGGCAGGCAGTACATTGCTGCTAGTCAGTGCTGGCCCAGATGATGCTTCTGGTTAGAGATATGATGAACAAATTCCAGTGTCTGGCAACTAATATTTTCCAAATCTCAGTGTATGATAGACACAAAACTCATCAGCCTCTAGGAAAAAGTTTCAAAACATATGAGGAAGACATATAAATCGATAAGAAAATCCCATGATTCTATGTGTGTCCTGTGGATTGAATGTGTCCACCCAAATGCACGTATTGAACATTTAATCCCCAATACAGTAGTCTAGAGAAGTGATACCTAGATGAGTGGTAATGTCAAGCCTCTAACCTAATAAAAAGATGAAATAGTAGGTGGTTACCCAGGGAGAGTTGAATAGTTACCTAGGTAGTGGGTTCCTGCTAGAAGGATGACTCTCTCTCCCTCTCTCTCTCCCTCCCTCCCTCCCGTCTCTCCCCCGCCCCCTTCTGTCTTCTGTCATTTGGTGATACAGCACTTGTTGCTGCTTGCTCTTGAAATTCCTAGGCTACAGAACTGTGAGAAATAAATTTATATTTTCTTTATAAATTACCTAGTCTGTAGTGTTCTATTATAACAACACGAAGTGTTGTATCACAGTGTAGAAATATACATGAAAAGAGAACTCAAGGCATTCTGATACCTTAGGCAAATCTTATATAAGAAACTTACAAACTGGCTTAGAAATCTGAGTGAAGTTTCTCACAGCAAGTAAAAGAAGCTTTTAACCTCCACTTCTGCAATGCACATAACTCTATCAAGAGGTCCAACATTCTGTCTTTCATTAACAGGGCTATCTTCTTTATAAGGAATTTAATGTGGACGTTGATATACATCATATTCTCTGTTTTCCTTTCCCACACTTCCACTTCAAACCTTGGGAAGAGTATTTACCTACTGGATGAATAAACAGCATGGTGCCTATAAAAAGCTTTCAAGAGTGCCGGGTATTGAGTAGCTATTAGCTATTAGTTTTATAATTAAGCAATCCTTTTGACATGAATTGTATCAAAATAATCACATCAACACACACATACATACATATGCTAGGCATATGTTTATAATTCATGTAGTCTGTAAACAGTGCTTTCTTTGATCACATACATGCTCAGAGGTATTGCTGTTAATGACGTAGCTCTCCCTCAATCCCTGGTTCAGAATTAGTGAACTGTACCTCCAAACTTCCCAGATTCCTTTGGTTGGCTCATTCTTCTCTTAAATATTGAAAGTATATGTCTCACAAATTGTCTTACGTGGGCTATTTTCTTACTTTGTCTCACCGTCTTCATGATCTCTTGAATGCTGCAAGTTCAGAAGTGTATTAAAGTTCAGACAGAACTACAATGAAAATCCCTTCAAGAGTTTTCTCTCTCAGCAAGCCAGATATTACTGACTATAGAAGTAAATCATAAAGCCAGTTAGAGTCATGGTTTGCTTTTATTGAACTCATTTAACTTGAGGGGAATAATAACCACTTGACCAATACAAACCAAAGCTGTTTAAGTTGAAGATAACTGAAACAATCCCCTTAATCATCTTGTCCTTGGGTATTGGCCTCTGGAAGCTGTTTTCTAAACTGACGGTCATAAAATTAAGGATTCATAGAACCAACTGATTTCAGTCAAGCACAAGCCCTGCCAGACCAAGCAATGCTCCTGTACTTCCACCTCATTGCTCATACTTTGCCCCTTAATGTTGGCCTACAGCCTCATTCTGCTATTCATTCTTAGATCGCTGCCAACCCCAGCTGGCTGGCCGTGCCTATTGGTGCCCAGTGATGCCAAATCATTTTATTATATGGACAAAAGCCCACTGACATTAAGACTTTGCAAAGTCATTTTCCCTCTTAAAACAATTTAAAAACTGAGTTTCCTGAGATAAAGGATTAAAGCTGAAACTCATTATCTGTCCATACTCAGTCAATGGCTAGATTGAACCTATATAAAAATAAAAACACATAAAATGATAAAAGCACAGTGTCTTTGCATATCTTAGGCCAAGGTGGGCAAACTGGTTTATGGACCAAATCCAGCACACCACCTGTTTTTCTAAGGCCTACAAGCTAAGAATAGCTTTTACATTGTTTAAAGGGTTACATTTTAATGCTTATAGAAGTATCAATGTACCAATGTAGTATTATTTATTTTCCTACTTTTACAGAAAAAGTATGAGATCCCTGCCTTAAACTATTAAAAATACTCTTTTAGGTTTGGCTTTCTGATTTCAATTATCTGCTTTTTCTCATAATGTTTTGTGAAACATTAGGATTAATGTTCTTCCATGTAAAAATTTTATTCTTCAAAATTTGGGGGGACAAACATAGTTAATTTCAAAAATCTTATTTATATGACACATTATCTGAAAAGTCTGCCTTATAGAAGACTGATTTAGAGGCAGGAAAAGCACCTTGGGATACAAACCCGTGAACAGCCAGGAAAAAATAATGTATTTCATACTGTCTTGGTATATAAAACAATCTGCTACTAATGCCCAAAACACTGGCATTTAATCAAGTTTTCTTATTAATTTATCTGCATTTTTACGTGCTGTGTACACAAGTCTGTTTCACATTTTAGTTCATAGCATACTTGATGAGATTTATTCTTTTAACTTTTTTTGGCAATGGAAGCAATACTCTTAAAATGGGTTTCACAGAGGTGAATTGTCCCTGGCTTCATGATATAGGTGTTTGAAAGTTTCTAATGCACACAATGAAGCAAGACCAAAGACCCAATAACAAACAGCTGAGTGGATCAATAACCCCTGTGTTTTCAGTCCATGCTTATTTAAAGTGGTGCATGGAAAAAAGGGCTCTCTATTTATATCTGGAACTTAATGAAGTGAAATTATCACAGCCGACAGGCGCTGGTGTTGTAATTCAGAGACAGGGCTTGGCTTAGAGGGATTTGCAGACTGTTTTTATTCCAATTTTTAATTTTTTTAGTGAAACATAATCCCCTCATCAGTTCCAATTTACATATTTGCTGCCCTTTTTTCCAGCATGATTCTAAAAGGAGTGGTGTTGGAGGCATGGAACAATTATTTGATTAAATAATTATTCATTCCAGTGTGCCCTGCTCTATTCTAAGCAAATGATGAGTGGTCAAAACACAGGTAAGCTTGTGAGTATAGAGCCAAGACTTCTGTGCCTATGTGTAGCTGCTTCCTTCCCATGTGCTCATGTAGGTATGAGCATGGATGTGAGTGCATGTGTGTTTTCAACTCAATCCACTCTGCAAAGCTTTGTTCACACTAGCTCCCCTTTCCAGTCTTGGGGGATTAATATTCTGCTAAATGAAGTGTTGCAAATTTCAATTTTATTTGGGGCTAAATGGAATACCAAATGCTTGTGCTTAAAATCATGATAGAATTGTGTTCCATCATTGAATATTCTTGTCCCCTGCACAAATAAACATGTCAGAGAAATTGTCTTCCTTGTGTGAAAACAACAAATTCCTCAATTTATGTATCTTCATGTGAATGTCATTTAAAATTAGGCATGTCCAAAAGCTCAATAGTATTCTATTCCAGGGTTCATTCTCTCCTGTTTTCAGATGTACTAGTTATCACCAGGTGAAGACCATTAAAAAAGAGGGGAGTAACTCAGTAGTCAACTAGTGTGCCAACTTCACTGTTTTTGAAGAATAATTAATCTCCTTGAAAAGCTTTCCTGAATTTTAAATACACTCCTTTTAGAATGATCAGAAAACTAAGAATGGCAGAATTTCTCTCTTAGTTGTACCATAGGCTTTTATTATCAGTAATCTGAAAAGTTGCACTTTAGTGAGCAGGAGGTATTATTACTCAGATCTCATTATTAATTTTAGATTTTCATTCTTCTATCTGTTTGCTTAGTAAATATATATATACTGAACATCTACTAAGGTTAGAGAGTATACTTAATTCACCGGGAAACTAAAAAATGAAATAATGAGGATTGTCCCCAAAACATTCTGTAGAAGAGAGCAAACACAGAAATCTAAATAAATCCAATAATATTAAATATTGTGTCTTTATCAATTGTCATTAGTGGCCAATGTTGATACTTTTTTCTCCATGGAATATTCTGTGGAAAATGGCCCTTTATGTGATGCTTCTCTGTGAGATATGTGGGAATGTTGAAGAGAGGAAGGTAAAAGGTGAACAGAACTGCTGATAGGGTATGTAATTATTGTGGCAGGAGAAAAGACATCTGGAAAAATAGTCATAGAAGTTGTGAGAATAAGGAGATAAAATATGGAATATGCACACCTTTTTGAAAAACAGCAGAAAATTAAAGATGTTAGGGCTGTATCTGCTGAAAGTGATTGGCAAGAAATTCTTTTTTTATAAGTACATGTTTGTGATGCATAATGAATACATTTATTGTGAGTAGTTGGTACATGTACATGGTACATCTTAGTTCTTTTTAAATACCTTCCACTCCCACTTCCCTTTTCTCCTTCTTTCAGTTCCTTTCCTGTTTGCAAAAGATCTATCTCCCTTTTTCCTATTATCTGTCTTTTATTTTGTGCTTAAATTTATTTATATATTGGGTTTCTCATATAAGAAATACCATACAATATTTAAACTTTTGTTTCTGATTTATTTCATTAGTTCAACTCTGCTATTTCTTTGTTGATTATTTGTTTAGTTAATATGTTTATTTGTTATAGTGGGGTATTGAGGTTCCCCAGTATAACTGTACTGATATTTATTTGGTCTTTTATGTTGATTATTTTTTGTTTTATGAAGTTGGTGTGCAATAGTTCAGTGCGTATATGTTTAAAATTGTTATCTCTACCTGTTGAATAGTTCCATTTAGGAATATATAGTGTCCTTGCTTCCCTCTTTTGATAAGCCTTGAATTTAATTTTGTCTAAAAATAAGATAGATAGCTACTCCTGCTTAATTTCAGGCTTCTGTTGCATGGAATATTGTTTTCCACTCTTTGAAATGAATTTCTTTTTATGTTAAATGTGCTACTTGTACATAGCATATCATTGGATTTTGTTTATTTATTAATTCTGCTAATCTGTGTCTTTTGGTGAAATGAGACTATTTACACTGATACTTGTAACTGATAGATATTAACTTATTTCTGTCATTGTATTATTTTCTTGTTGCTGTTTTCCTTTCTTTCCCCTCTAATTGCTTGCTCTTACCCCTCTAATTGATACATTCATTTGATTGGACATTTTGGCATTGTTATCTTCATTATGTCTTTCTAGGAAACTCTGAAGACTTTTCTAGAATGTTGGTTTGTTGGTTACGAATTTTTAGGTGCTCTTTTTCATGGAAATATTCTGTTTCACTGATTTTTGAAAAATAATTTTGTAGGATATAACAATCTGTGTTAGAAGTTGTTTTCTTTTAAGCTTGAAACACTTCATTTCTAGCTATCCTTGCCTTTTAAGGTTTGTGTTATGAGATATGGTGTAATTCTGATGGATTTTCCTTTCCAAGTGATTTGTTGCTTTTCTCTAACAACTTTTAAGATTCTGTTCTTGTGTTGGATTTCTGGTATTTTAATTATGATGTGGTGTATGTGTTTTTCCTAATCATGGCTGTTCAGGGTTCTGTATGCCTGACTTAGCTGTATGTTAAATTCTTTTTCTATGTTTAAAAAGTTTTCTGCTATTGCTTCCTTTAATAGTATTTTATGCCCTTTATGCTGTCAGTTACTCTTAGGGTAGTCTTCTTTGAGCCATTTAGCAGAAGTTTGACTCATTTTTCATGTTCTCTTGTTGTCTTTAGGGTATGTGTACTTAGCTGATCACCAGTTACAGCCTGTCCTCTAGAATTTGCACTTTGTGCTCACATTAGTTAATTCTGTTGCCAATATTTTCAATTGTATTTTTAATCTCCCTGATTTCTGTTTTAATCTTTTTTTATGAATTCCCATTCTTTCTTATTTTAGACTCTCTTGTTTTGCATCTCTTTCCTTAGCTCCTCTAGATTTTTATTAGTTTCTTCCCTGGACTTGCTGATCATTGCTTTCATTATGATCATTATATGTTTAGTTATGTCTTGTTTGAATTTGTCAAGCATATTATTTGTCTGTTTTGTTACCTCCATTGGTATAATTTCAGAAATTTTTCCTATGTGGCTTTTGACTTGCTCTCCCTACATACCCCCTGGCTTAGCTTTAGGGAAATTGGGAGTTTGGGGACACATTTTGTTGCTTTAATTTCTCGTTTTTCTATTTTTTTAATTTTTAAAAATTTTTCTGTGCTGCCATTTGCTGTTTGATTACAGTAGGTAACTTTTTGCAGAAATGTCCTCTGGGCATGGCTAACTATTGCCCTTTGTTTCTGTCTGTATGATCCAGCTACCTTCATTTGTTTGGAAGGGAAACCCCATGCACAGTTTTTTAAGAAAGGGCCACAGTATTGTTTATGACCCCCAGACTATCCAGATATTAGCATACAGAGAAAACCCATTGATGGAAACATCTATGTCTCTTTGGCTATAGTAACAATGTCAGTAACAATAATAGCATCAAATATAAACTGGACATGGACAAATATTAAGAACCACTCATGCATCACCCTCAACCAAAGAAAAAGATCTATGGTTTCAGTACAGGCAATTAGGCCACCCAGATATTGCCTTGGAGTAAATCAGACCACTGGATGGAAACAGATGTGTGGGAGCTCGAGCAGACTACTGGAATCCAACGTCATCACCTTCAGATCCAGCCCCCTCTAAAGGTTACACCAAGCCAAACGTGGCTTCCTACCACAGAATGCAGAATTTATGATTTTCCTGGCCTGAGCTTGAGCTTCTTGGGGATCTCAGGAAATCTGTATCTTGTCCTCGCTCTTTCTCAGTCTTTCTTTCATGGCTCTCTCACACACTCTTTGCACTACGGCAGCACTTCAGTCCTGGAGTGAAATTCTGCTGTGGGGTGTTGGTGTCCTCCTTAATCATCAGAGTTGTCATTTGGCTGTCACCTCTCCCCCACCGTGCTGAGGAGAACCAGGATGCAGAGCCAGCTAGTAGTCCTGCTGTGATAGCCAGAAGTGTGAGGGGGCTCCTTTTGTAGTTTCAATATCTATAATCGGATAGTATTCAGGGTATGATTTTGATTCTTTTTTGTGTATTTAAGTAGACTTTATGGACTAGTATGGGGCCTATTTTGGAGAAAGTTCTGTGTGATGCTGAAAAGGATGTGTATTCTTTCGTAGCAGAGCAGAACACTCTGTAGATATTTATTAAGTCCATTTGTTCAAAGCATGATTCAGCTGTGATATTTCTTCATTGATGTGTATGTTTAGCTGATTTGTCTCTTTGAGAAAATGACACACTGTGGTCATCCATTATAATTGTATTGGTGTCTATTGGTTTATTTATGTACAGCAGTGTTAGTTTTATAGAGTTTTGGTACCCCAATATTATATTTGGTGTATATATATATATATATATATATATATATATATATATACAATTGTTAACGTTTCCCTCTTAAATTACCCCTTAAATAATATGTAATGACCTTCTTTGTCACTTCTGATCCACTTTAGCTTGAAGGTTACTCTGAGGATAAAATAGCTACTTTTGGGATCCTGGCACATGGAATATTGTTTTTCATCCTGTGATTTTTTCTTTTTTTTTGTCTAAGAATTTCTCTTTGTATTACACAAGTATCTTCAATGCAGTAGGTTTCTGGATTCAGTTTTGTTTTCGTTGTTTTTTTCTTCACTTAGACTAAAAGTCTGTCTTTTAATTGGGGAACTGAGGCCATTTACATTGAAGGCTATTACTGAGATGTATTGATTTATTTCTGTCATTGCACTATTTTTCTTTTGTTGACTTCTTTATTTTTCCTTTCTTAACTACTTACCTTGCTTGATGCATTAATTCCATCTGACTTTTTGCCTTTGTTGACTTCATTGTCTCTATCTTAGGATATTCTTGAATATTTTTTGAAGTACTGGCGTGGTGTTCATCTAATCTTAAGACGTAGTCATCAATGCCTTTATTTCTCCATCAATTCTGAAAGACAGTTTTGCAGAACATATTAGTCTGGATTGGAAGTTGTTTTCATCTAGAGCTTGGAAAACTGCACTCTCAGCCCTCATGACCTTTAAAGTTTGTCTTGAAAAGTCTGCTGTAATCCTAGTGGGTTTATCTTTATAAGTGAGATTTTCCTTTTCTCTAATAGCTTTAAAGACTGTCTTTCCATTATACATCTGGGTTTTGACTATGATCTGTTGTGGGCAGTTGCTTTTCTCAACATAGTTGTTTGGCATTCTGGAAGCCTCACTTACCTATGTATTGTATCTTTACCTCACACTTAGAAATTTTTTCTTATGATTTCTATAATAGATTTTTTTAGTGCAATGTGTGGTTTTCTAATTTATCTCTTAGTCCAATTAGGCTTACTTTAGTCTACTAACTGTCATCTAGTATTTTTGGGTAAAGGAAATTTTCATGAAAAAGCTCTTGAGATCAGATTGTTTTAATTGCTTAGTTAGTCAAATTATATGTAGGAGTTAAGGATACTTTTATTTTTCTCTGATCATTCATGTTAGAACATGAAGAAAAGAACAATGATAAAATGTGTAGCTGTTGGAATCACATCAACCTAAATTTTAATCCCACTGCAGTTATTTCTTAGTTGTGGGGAGTTAGCCAATTCATTTTACCTAACTCATCCTTAGTTGTGCTATTTAAAACAGAAATGAAAGCTGTAATATCTATTGAATTTATGGATTAAATGAGATTATAAATTTAAAACAGCTTAACACAATGGTAAGAATATAGTTTGTACTCAGGACAGTAATAGTATGTGTGTCATTTTAGTTGCTGAAGCTGAGGACAGTCAGTGTACTATGATTTTCAGATATCATTCACATAAAGATCCTTAAAAGCTGTCTATGCTTTGACTTGCAAGAAAACTTCTAAGTAAGAAGGGTTAACCTTTGAAGCAGTTTTTCCTACAAATTTCTTTAAGAAACATTCAGACATTTGATCTGAATTATATACTATTTTCTAAATTGCTTTCCCTGGATGCTAATTCAATTAAAACCAAAAAGTATTTCTTGATCCTTCCCTGTATGCCTAGAAGCATGGCAGGCACCATGGGAGACATACAAATATTTTTACAAGCTCTTTTTGCAGTTAAGAATATTATAGTTTAGTTAGAAAGATAAAAATTGTGTTCATAAAGCAAGGAAATGTTAAAATAAAATAAAAGCCAACAGCTGAAGTCTTGATTCCAACTAGTGTTACTGTGACATTCAGAAGAGCGGAGCATTGGAATAGATTTGACCAGCAAGAACAGCCTTTGGTTTGTGAAAGCTGCATCTGGTATTTGGAAGAAAGATAAATTAATTCCTAATAACAGATAGGAAAATGTGTCAAAGGAAGATGTAATCTCCCAGGACAGAGACTGCTAAACAGCCTAACTGCAAAAAGACATTTTTTGGACCTCTGTAAAAAATATAGGTTAAATAAGCCAAGTAAAATGAACTGAACAGTGTCTTCCAGGAAAAATTGCAAAGAATTGTATGTAAGTGCAGTATGCTAGTTGAAAATGTGCTTCTCATATGGGTACAAGGAAACAATTTTGGAGCCATGTATGCATTCTGCATGTATGCTGAAAATGAACAATTAAAAAAATGGATGGTGGAGGATAGGAACAGGTTTCTCAATACAGAGTAGTGGATCTGAAGAGCCTAGAATAATGATAATGGATTAAAGTTGGAAACACTGGTATCAAATAATCTGTAGCTTCAGATAGATACAAATGGATAAATACAGAATAATTATGCATATAGGTTAGGATATGCACAAGTTTTTCCTTGCTCTGTTATCTGAAAAGATATAGAAGAATAGCACCAGTAGCAACAACCACAGTCCACACTCAAGTCTTTGTTACTAAATCCACTCTAATAAACAGAACTAGCATTCTTTGGAGAAATGGTCAATTGTTAAGTCTGGGTTAGTGAGTATATAGATGAACCTCATGTATCTCAGTATGTGAAATTAAGGAAGTATTTTAAAGTGAGTGGAGATACACCACATGGAGATAGGAGACAGCCAAAAATCTCCCTATGAACAAACCAGGAACAATTTTAAACAACATGAAAACCATAACATTGGATCATAACCTCTTGACTGATTAGTCTTCTCCATCATTGCTGCTGCTTTAAACATTCCATCCCAGACTTCATTAATGCACTTCTTCTTCCTCCACTGTGGGGATGTGAAGATGATCCAAAGTGGAATACTTAAGTTTTACATGCAGTGATTGATCCAGCACCAGCTTTATCATGTGCTGTAAGGAATCATGTGACTCCACATTGATTTCTTGTTTTGTTATCTGCCCTCTGAGACTCATGTGGTACGTGGTTTAGATCTATAATGACCCCCTCAACTTCTCATGTGTTCAGAGGTGGGATCTGGTCTGAAGAGGCAGGTCACTGGGGGGTGGGAAGGTGTGACCTAGAAGAGTCTATTCTTGTCCCTGGTTCTTCCCTTCTCTTTCTCCTTCTTGGCTGAAACAGGGTGAATAGCTTTCCTCCACCACTGCCTTTACCGTGCTATTTCTGTCTTGGTGCTACCCAACTGTGTTTGAATCCACTGAAAGCATGAGCAATATAAACTGCTCTCCTCTTCTAAGTTTCAAGTGCCAGATATTTTGTCCCAGTGACAGGAAAGTGACTAATACATATGTGGAAGTGAAAACAGGTGAGTTACTAATCCCACCTTGGGGTTACTCTACATGTTGTAGCTTTTCCTTTGGAACTGAAGTAGTCAATGAACATTATTTTCACTTGAGAGAGTTGCAGATAGCTATTTGCCTTATCTAATTAAAAACATCCCTATGAAGAAGTTCTTCTCGGGTAAACTGAGGGGACAGTCATCATTTGTCATCTCAATCCATCTCTCATCAAAGCTTGAGAAGTTTGATCATTCTCTCATTCTTGAAATACTTTCTTCCCTGATACATCACACTTCTAGTGTTCTTCTATACCAGTCTTGTCATTCTGTCACTGTCTCTGTCTCTGTCTCCTTACGTCTGTCTCTCTCTCTCTTTCTCTGACTCCCACCCTTGGATACATTTTTGCTTTAGAATAGATGAGATTAACAAAAAAGGTGTCAAAATAGCACAGAAAATATCCACATGCCCTACATCAAGTTTCTCCAAATGTTAACTTCGCATATTAGTATGAAATGTTAGTTACAAATGATGAACAAATATAGAGACATGATTATTAACTAAAGTCTATGTTTTATAGTGATTTTCTCATTTTTTTCTTTTCCAAGATCCCACCTAGGATATCACATTACATTTTATTGTCATGTCTCTAAAGGCTCCACTTGGCTGTAACACTCTGTCAGACTTCTTCCTTTTGGATGACCTTGGGGTATTGAAGAGGACATATCTTGCATATATATATTATGTACAATGTCCTGATGTTTTTTATCACATGACTAGCCTGAGATTACGATTTGGGGAAGGCAGATCACAAAGCTAATCTGCTACTTTCATCATATCAAGCATGCCTGTTACCAGTATCATTTTGACATTTTGACAGAAAAGTTTTCTACATTTTCCCAATATTAGGAGACTTTACATGAGACTAATATTAAGGGCAATGGACTGATTGATCTGGTGGAGATAATTTTAAAGCAGCCCAACTTTCAGGGTATGGCATGAATATGCTGCCAGCTTTAGTCAGATTTATAGCCAAAATGGAGCAAAAAACAGGGCAGAACTATTTGAAAAACTTAAATTTTGACCCAAAAACGATTTATAAATTTAAGGCCAAAGGAGAGATTAGCACCATTAAAAATAAACCAAGTACTTTGTACAGGGACAAGATGAAAGATACTTTGAGGGTATCTCGGAATCAGCAAGACCTCACTCATTACAGGTGCAATGATTCAGAAACACCAACTTTTTATTTAAGAAGAGAGCCTCTGGGACACCAGCTTGAGAAGAACCTATTAGGGAAATATTTCTCCAGAATTCTTTAGAGTGAGCATCCAGCCGTGCAGGTCATGGACACATGACCCAGGTTACTATATCTAGTCACTTGCCTCTTTTGCTCTGGTATTGTTTCCATGCTCTACTTCCTGGTCACTATAATGTAAGCATCTCTTCTTCACCACACTGTTCCATCATAATGTTTCTGTCTTGGAATCAACCACAATGGACTAAATCCCCTGAAGCCTCAAGTAAAATTAAATCTCTCCTCCTTTACGATGTGTTTGTTGAGTATTGTGCCTCAGTAATGGGAAAGCTGAATAATACATCTTCCTTAACTGATACTGTGAAATAGGAAGAAAAGGCCTAAAGGAGTAGGGGAAGTGGGAGAGGTAGGGGAAAGGAAGGGAAAAGAAAAAATATGAGAAACGGAAAACAATGGAAACAAAGTCTTTGTCAATAAGGAAGGGTGGAGGGGGTGAAGGGAGGGCAGGGGAAAGGGAAAAAATAAGAACTGAGATACATTGTGTAAAGGTACAAGATCTCAATGATGAATGTAACTGTACTGTACACCTAAAATACCAATAAACTTAATGGAAAAAAATACATCTTCCTAATGTATAGCCTACACTTAAGGAATAGGGAGTCACGCTCCTTTTGCTAGAAGGAGTATCTTCATAAATTACTTGAAATTCTTCTTCAAGGGAAGTATTTTATTCCTTTTTAATCTATTTGTTTATTCAATAAATTATTTATATAAATATGGAATCATGAATATATATTTCATGCTTTGGATTGTAATATAATACTATGTTATGCATTTTGTTGTTCAAATTGTTCCAGATTTGGCCATGAGGAGCTCTTTGGCTGGCTCCTATTTTCTGTTGACAAACTTCTAATTTTTAAAAATGTCTTCCTTACTAATTTATGATACTATGAGATACCGTAAGCACATCTTTTGTATTCCCTGTCCCTGGCCTAGAATCCATTATATTTCCAAGGAGCACTAGTACCTGTTTTTGGTAGATTTAGAAACTAATGTCTGAGTACAGTATGTGGTTTCTGATAATGGTGTCATTTTATTTATGCTTGTAATAATTTATTGTACACTTGAAACACTTTCAAGAGAGATCATAAATGTTTTCAACACAAAAAAGTGTGTGAGGTGATAGATATGTTTGACTTAATCATTTCATAATATGTATCCACCTCAAAGCATCTCTTGTGAACCACAAATAAATGTGATTTTAATTTCCCAATTTATACATAAGGGGGAATACACAGGTAGTCAACAATTACATATACATTATATACAAGTGTGGGCAAGGTGTCTAGATACTAAAGAAATACAATGTACATGAGAAGATCAGCACTTGAGAATCAAAGAAGAATAAAATTAGGTGAATAAAGGCACTTTTCTCCATCATATGTAAATATAATTCTCTTACATTCAAGTAACTTTATTCTATGGCTTCATCCTCTAGAAGTATATTTATATTATTCCCAAATACACACTCTCCTCTCAAGCGTAGCCCATATCTAATTTCTAAATAAAAACCATGACTTTTTATGACTTTGTTTCAGCCCTTGCTGGAATCCCTATACTGACAGTGTTGTTCAAAAAAATGGTAACACACTCAGGTTAAATTACCGAAAAATAGTGATGAATTTTGGCTCATATATTTCCTGAATATTACATAGGCCATAATTACACTAATGAAAGTATTTTTGTTTTTTGTCAGAAATTCAAACTTCCTGGCCATTCTATGTATTTAGTAATTTATATATTATTTATTTATTTATGCTGAATCTGACAATCCTTGGATAGCACCACCTTACTCTCTAACTTTTACTTTCTTACTATTATAGATTATTTCAAATGGTTTAGATTTAACTTCCCATAAGATAGCAATTATGTTTTATACCTCATGTTACTACAGAAGAACTTGGTGAAAAGCAAGATAATGATTATTATAGCATAACTGCAGCCTGAAACCAGTAGGTATAAGACAGTATCTCTGCTAATTAAGTTTGTAGAGAGGAGCTTTGCAGAAATATGTGCACAACCCAGATGTTCCCAGTAGAATTAAGTTAATATTTAGATTTAGAATTATAAGGAAATATAATTAAATTAGGTGTTGCTTTTCCTCTCCAGGGATTTATTCAACAAATAGTGAATACAAATCATCACTGTCCTGGTTACAAAGTTCAGCATGATATTCTCACTGCCTCAGGAAGCTTAAAATAGATGCCAATCTATGCCATATCCATTTAAGGTAATCTTGTGATTACTCATGTAGGTAGTTTCAACAAGGTTCAAGACTAGTGGATCTCAACTGGAGTGACTTTACTCCTCTCCTCCGCAATATTTGGAAATACCTGCTGACATTTTTCAGTTGCCGTGACAGTGCTACTGTCATCTAGTGGAGAGAGAGGGCAAGGAATAGTGAATCTTACACTGTACAGGTCGCTAGCTAGGCTGTCCTGATTAAAAAGACAAAAAATCAATTCAAATCAAATCAAAACAAATGGACAAAACCCAGTCTCATCCAGAATATCAGTAATGCCACAGGTAAAGTATATGGTCATAAGAGGTAACAATTCTCCTTCTGTGATCTGAGAGTGCTTGCATACATGTATAAAACGGACTTGAAGACAATGAGCATGGCCTGAGCAAATGCAGCCAAGTTTAACATTTGATGATGAAATGGTACCTCATGTCAATTACCTTGAACTCATAGTTATATTATAAACCTATGCCCATGAAAGCAGAAACTATCTTATGCCAGAATCATGGCGAGCTTGGTACATGAAGATAAGAAACTCCAAATCTTCAAGCATTGCAACAAAGAATGGTAATGGTCAATTCTGATAGCATATGGAAAAGACCGACTCACTAGCCAATTTTATTTTCTATTGAGGAAAATTTTAAAATATCATTGAGGAAAATTTCCAAAATATCAATGAAATATCTTTTCAAAATACCATGATTTTTTTACTTAAATGGGGTGATGCTTCCAAAACAAAACAAGTCATGGTAGTTAGGTCACCTTGACTATGAGTCGATCTGAAACAATTCATTTGTCTCAACTCTCCCTGTGCCCCTTTCATTGATTCAAGGCCTATGTGAAGTATCCTTTATTTATATATATTTTTGTACTAATATCACAACCTTGTTAGTTGCTGTTTTAATCCTTCCTCCTCATCTATGATCAAGTCACAGGAGCCTCATTTTTATCTTAGGCAACACTGTTGAATTTTACACGCTAAAACAGACCGAGAAAATAGAATACAAGAACAAAACAAGTAAGTTGAGAACCTATCTTGAATTCTGTCGTTCAGATTTTGGAACCAAACCCAAATATTGTGTTTTGAGGGCGTATTTCACCATGGCAAAACATGGTCTTCCGTTTAAAGGGGGAGGGGTGAAAAGCTTATTGAAAAATCTCAAAATGCTTCTTCAACATCAAATAGCTCTTAGAAAAAATATTTTGATGAGTTAAGTGTAAATGAATCAGAAACATATGGATTGCATTTCCTTTAGATTACACATGGGTTTCAAAATTAAGAGGAAAAGTGCTCAGGGCAGAATGCATTTTGGATTTTATTGAACCCAAAATATTTGAGAAATAACTCAATACACTCAAAGAACCCAAAATCCTACCAGGCCTCCCAATCCCTTGCGAAAAGCAAATTAGATTTTAAAATTCCTCTTGCTTTAGTGATCTGTAGTGTTAAAAGAAATTCAGAGGAAAAAAACCTTCTTTTCTGTATAAGTTTTTATTCTGGATATTTTCACTTACAATTTTGGCAGAAATCAAAACTCCACATACTTTAGATGGGCTAAACTGGCTGCATGTCTTAGGCTTGCTCTGCCCTACTCTATAAGAACACTTAATTTGTCTCATGTATATTGTAAAATAATTGGATTAATAAGAGAGCTTTATGATAGTTTTGTAGCAAATGGTGTAGGTAGTATTTATAACCTGCCATTTTGCATTTAGCTACTTAATCATTTATAGGGTATCAGTGCAAGCTTCTCCATTATTTCTCATTGCCTTTATAATCCGATAGACCTTTTTTTTAGTGTCTATATTTCAAAGTGGAAATATTCTATGCTTATTTATTAACTCAGTCTTCTGCTTATTTCAATGGACAGATCACAGTGTGACTGGAAAAGGGTCTTATATCCTTATTTCCAGTTCCCTAAATCCACAATCTATGTAAAACTAGAATACTTCGTAAACAAAAAGCTTCACGACAGCTCCCCAACCACAATTCCACTCCATTTCCTATTTTTAAGCCACTTATTTTGAGTCACACGTGTGCTTTTTTTATATTTTGACTAAATTAATTTTAACATCTGCTATAATGGTGGGCATGGTGGTCAGTATAAAGAAGAGAAAATCAAATAAAGCATGCATCTTCAAGGAACTTCACATACACCCAAAATTCTGCAGGGCAAGAGACCTATATACATACAGTCTTTAAGTGTACACAGTGCTAAAGAAGAGACTGTCAAACCACCGCCCAAAATTATAATATGGAACTATATAATAGTTATTTAAATCCAATTTGACTAATTTTGTTTGGAGCATTTTATAATGAAGTGAGTTTGTAGTGAACTTGTCCTGTCTTGTATGTTTAATATATTTTCTTCCATTCTTCCTTTGCCAAACTTGCACTGGTAATTCAAGATCCAACCCAAATGTCTTCAATGTGAAAGTTCCCATTTCTATCATGGTTGAATGAAATCTTGTCTCAGAATTTTCATCATACATTGAACATGTAGTTATTTATATCATTTTCAGCATTGTGTTTTAATTAACTTATTTATGCTTCAGCGTCTCCTGTGAACCTTTGACATTTCTGAGGAACGGTACTACATCCCGGTCTTATTTTTATTTCCAACACAGAGCACATTTGCCTGGAACATACTAAGCACTTAATTGCTATTGAATGATTGGAGCATGGAATAAATGATGCTATTATTAAAGAGGGAAATGGAGAAAGACAAAAATATGCCACAGTCCTAATCACACTTATGGCACACAAACGGCTTTAAGAATCTCATTTTAAATAGATTCATTATACTTCCCCAAGAGCAAATGACTCATATTTACTAAATTTGGTTTCTAAGGATATGGACAGTGCAAGTCAGAAGAACAATCTGAAGTTCATGTTTGTGTTCACTTAGACACAAACATAAATTCCTGTGGTCAGTCATTCATTCTCTCTTTCCTCCACACTGGGCCATAATTTCTTGAAGGCCTTCCTTACAATCTGAGGTCCAGGCACCATGATGAGAACACTAAAAAGTTCTAAATGTGGAATACTAAAACTTTTAAATACATTCCAAATATAAAAGTCTGATTTAATCAGATGGGAAACATTTTCTACACTTCCTACATTAGTGCAAATACCCCCAAGAAAATTCTTCATGTGTGTAGAATAGCCTTTTCGGTAGTTATCCATAGTTGTTAAATATTCTCAGCTTTTTATATGATTTCCTTGGGTTACAGACAACACTACACCCTTGGTTATCTATTAGTGGACAGGGACATACCTCTAAGGGTACTTTTCTTCTCAGTGCTTATATACTGTGAGAAAGCTTGAAATTTTTCTCTTTACAGGGGGAGATGTCCTTGAGACCCATATGCGAGGTACTAACATATAATATAAGAGAGTAAAATGTAGATTTCACACTCCAAGATCTTCCCCTAAAGAGGTAAAAAGATTTTGGGGGGAGTTTAAAATATATAATCAATATTCTAGTGAATCGCTGGCTTTTCAATGTAAAGAAAATTTAACAGGACTCAACTTCTAGCCCCATTCTTCAAATTTCCTAAATCCTTTGCCTTTCCTGATTTCATTTAAGCCTTCTATTAGTTTATTAGTTTGACGGGGGCCCAGGTAATTATGCTGGCTTATAAGTCCTACTGTAAGTTACGTCTGCATCTCCCTCAACACACACGAAATTTAGTGCCACTGCAGCACTTCTAAAAACAAATAAAAGATTTGTGAACTAGTCACTAAGCATCCGACGCAATTAAACTGCATTTGTTTCTTTTTTGGCGTTCTCGCACAATCGAGGCCTTGTAAGAGGTAGGCACTCCTCAAATGAGACTGTGTTTTCTTTAGAGGAAAGTGTGCCAAAATCCTCTCACCCTACATAACTAAAGTCTCCACTAGCAGGAGGTGGACAGTTGCAATACACACACACACACACACGTACACACACGTACACACACGCGCATGCACGCGCACACACGGACACCCTCTCATGTCTACTAATATCATAATACGAACATAAAGACACAAACTCATAACTACAGAAATATTAATGTGGGAGAACAGGGATAAAACCTCCTAGAAATGAGTTGTTACTATCCACAGTCTCAATCAATTATAGCATTTCTTGAGATAAATGCAATTTCATGTGAAGGCATATACACAGGTAGTTAAAAGTAAAATAAGCAAAAATAAAATAAAATAAAATATTGAAAAACTAGACTCTTTCTGTTTTTAATTTTAGATGACAAGTAAAATTAGGCTTACCTTGAGGTACTCAGATTTCAACAACTTTTAGTCACTGATCTCAAGCTGTCACACTAGAATATTTTTTTCTAAGAAAAAGTCTTTAGAAATGTAGTTAATTAGAACTGACCACCATGAACCCTTTGACTGTTGTGCGGGCTTCCATTTGCAAGCTCCCCTCTAGATTCACTGCATTGCTCTCCCACTTCAGTGTGCACACTGTATATGAAGCTGGAGTCACACAACAGCCATTATTGCAAAAGTAATTTATGAAAGAAAAACTAAATAACGTGTATGTGTGGTCTGGGCAGATCCAAGCCCTTGCAGAGACATAGTTGCAAAGACATTCCTCAACTCGATATCAAACAATTCCTTTAACTTGTTCATGATTCTGTTTTCTTATCTGCATTGAACAATATGGATTGCTGAGGCTGCTGCCAATCAGCCATGCAAAGAAATGAAATTTGTTGTTACTTCCATAAATCCTACCATGTAGTGAGCATTAGGCACAATACACTTCGATCAATGTTTTCCGTACTTTATCCATACAAACCTACATAGTAAAAATTCTCAGCTTTATATTAAGGATGAGAATCCTAAGGATTAGCTAGATTTAATAACTCACATCTAGAAAGAATCATCTGAGTTTCTATTTGAACCTAATTTTGTCTGATTCCAAAAATCCATCAGTGCCACTATCCTCTGCTGCATTTGTCTGCAAAGTTCTTCTTTGTCCAATGTGTCAGCATTGTGGCTCTTGCCCCATTATAGGGAGATGAAGAAAAAAGAGAAATATGATCTTAACTAAACAACTAACAGAAGTTAATAAAGTCCTTCACCTTCTCCTATAAAAGTAAGTGCTATCTTTGGAAGTATAGCAACTTTTTATTCACGATCACTTTAGTTTGTTTAATCCAATATTTATGCCACTTTTTGAAGCAGTGCTGGAAGTTTTCTTTCACAAGTGTCTTTAGTTGTGTTGTTGTGGGTGCTTTCTGGAACCGATTCAAGATATTTACATTTCATGGTCATTGAGGAAGAACCAGAAGGCTCATGATGCCAGATCTGGTGAACAGTTGGATGAAGATACACCACAAAATTTTTATTTGACAGACATTGCCATAAATGTTTTGTTTCACTCTTATTTGTCTCATTACAATTGGCTTACTATTTTCTAAATATTGATATGATAACCTTCAAGTTAGGCTTGGGTTTTCGATTAACAATACAGATTGTGAGGTCCCTTTAACATGGGGATGATACGTCTAGCTTTATATTATCCCATGAATTTGCATAATGAATATATCTAAATAACTTAGACATAGTTTTTGACATTATATAAAGACACATATGATATTGTTATGTTTCAACAAATTGTGTCTGTTTGTTCGATTCTGTGTTTGGGAATTTTTAAAATTAATAACACAAAATCCTGATTTCAAGTCCCATTCTATTACTCACTAACCGACAATCTTGGCAAGTGAATTTAATTCACAGGATAATAAGTCACTCTCTGTACAATAATATTAACAATTTCCATTGAAGAATAAGTGGACCAGAAATACAAGATATATAATACATGCAGGTATAACGCCCGGCATAAATATAGAAGATTAATGTTAATTTCTCTACTGAACTCTTTTTTTTTGTTTTGTTTTGGTACCGGGGATCGAACTCGGGACCTTGTGCTTGCGAGGCAGGCACCGGAACCACTGAGCTAAATCCCCGGCCCCTAACTCTTAAAGAAATTTTTCTTAGAATATCTCATGGTTGATATCATTTTATCAAGCTGTAATATAGGGACTTTGGCTTTAGCAATTTCTTTGTTTTGAGATAAAAATTTATACTGAAGAATAGAACATTAAGAAGAAAAATCCAAATCCAAATATAAAAAGCCAGAATTAAAAATTTCTCCCAGTAGTGTCATTATATCACAAATGATTGATGAATAGATAGAGATGCATAGTAGATATATATGTATTTTTCTTCTTATTTATGCATATATACATATATTCACTCAGAATTGGGGTCATGACTTGTTTATTACAACTAACACATTATCTTCTGTGTAAACCTTATGTCTGTGAATAAATGTATGGTCGTGTTCTTATAACAATGAAATCAGTACAGTTTTCAGTAGAATGGGATTTCTTGTTCACTTTAGGTGCTTTTTAACAATAAATTACTAAACATTCATGCAATTATAATGATGGAATTTTTGAATGACCCGAGTCCACAGGGTGGCCAATCTCTAATTGTAGGGGAATAATCTCAGAAAATGTTGGCTTGAAAACTGTTGCTCCTGAGCAGAGAGAGTCTCAGCACATGGGTAACCTCTAGGGATCGCCTCCTGCTTTTAACAACTCGGATTTTCCATGAGCATTAATTTTAACCTGCTAGGGACAGGGGAAATGTGGGAAGATTAGTGCATGGCATGATGTCCTAGGGAGTGGAGAGTATGGTATGGTTACCTAACCTTAATAATATGAAATTTTGTTGGTGAAGATTTTGTGAGAAGTGAGAAAGGAGAGAAAGACCAATGGTGATCAAGTCTGTCTCCTCCTGCACCACCTTACTGTTCACTCCATTTGTATATGGTTTGTCTAACTGACCCGGCAATACCATAAAGCAGAGCCCCCCAAGGACAGCAATGGGAAGTGAATTATGCAGATTGCTGCTTTCCCAAGAGTTTTGATCTATGTAATCAAATCTCTTCCCTACCTTTACCAGAAAATGGGTAGTTAAAATAATGCAAACCATTTCTTGAATGTTTTCATCTCTTTCTTTCATTCTGTGTCTTTGAAAGCCTTTTTGATCTTCTTTGTAGCAACTTAACTTGACACTACACCTTCTTCCTAGAAAAAATAAGCCTGTGATTCCTCCTGATTTCTCTCTCTGGTGACCATTTTCCACCTGACATATATCTGTGTAAACCTACAGAGAAATATCTAGAAAGGTGTGTGATTTGATAGTGGTTACTGCTGGAGAGAAGAGAGAAACTGGAAAAAGAAGAATTGGGGTGATGAACTTTCTGGATTTAGCTTACTCAAATATATGATTTGAGTTGTTTTTTTTAAGGAAGCAACATAATAAAGGAAGAGTGAATTTAATTAGTGTGTAATGTGTGTGTGTACTAAAATATCACACTGAACTCCATTAATATATCCAATTAATACATGTTAATCAAAAATGATGTTTAACCTTTTTTTGAATTGCAGAAATGAAAAGGAAAGGATTTGAGGGGGAAAGCAATGAAAGAGAACAAAAGAATTGTAGGAAGCAAGAGAAGAGAAGGAAAGACAGAAGTAGGGGAGAGAGGAAATGAGATGTTACTCTTCATGTTGTTTACTTTCCCTGTTTTTGTATTTGCTTTTCTCCTTGTTGATTTCAAAGACAATAATACAATCATGTTCATAATGAGTTCTTTCTTGACTTGGAAACAATAATGTCTCCTAGTTTTGAAAAATATTTAAAAATTTCCTTCCCCTGTATTGATCGAATTTAGTGATACTCATATATATCTTCTCCAGCTCTAATAATTGATGTCAAAGTATCTGAATACCAAATATATCAGGATTGTCCTGGATCTTATATGTAGAATCTCTTTCCTAAAACAATGAAATAATTTATGTAAATGCATTTTAAAGAACGAATAGAATAAGGCCAGGCATGGTGGCATACAGGTATAATCCCAGAACACAGGAAGCTGAGGCAGGAGGATCCCTTTGAGTTCGAGGCCAACCTGGGCTACATAGTAAGTTGAAGGTCACCTTAAACTACATAGTGAGACCTTGTCTCAAAAAAATAAAAATAGACTAGATCTATTTTAACAATAAGTTTAAATAAGAGCACCCATAATGATTACAAGCCCTAGTTATTCATTCATTTATGCTGAATGTCTATTACCTATACTTACTGTGCAAAATACCTGAAAACCATCAATTAATAAAGCAAAGCAGGTGGCAGTAACCATGGAACCCATAGGGAAAACATGATAGCAAAAGTAGCTCCAACGTGGAACTGTATTACCTTTAGAGCAGAGAATAAAACTGATAAACTAAACTAAGAAATAGTAATAATAAATAAGTCCAAAGCAATCATTTCATTCTACCTAAGAACACAGGGTTCTAATATATAAGTCTAGTCCTAATAAGGAAAATCTGGTCATTTTGTTTGTTTTTTTGTTTTGTTTTGTTTTGTTTGTACCAGGGATCGAACTCAGGATCTTGTGCTTGCCAGGCAGGCGCAGGACCACTGAGCTAAATTCACGGCCCCAAGAAAATCTGAAGATTTCCTGAATTGAAAGATTTCTGTGCAGAAAGTCCATGAAAATAACAGATCCAAGAGAAAATTAAACTAGCAAATGTGCTATGAGCATTCTGTAAAGAAATAACTAAACATGCAATCCCATAATTAGTCTGGATAATTCATTCAAGCACTGCAGGTTGAAACCACCAACTTTTCCAAGTTAATGGGGAAAAACCTTCCATTTCTCCCTGGTGTATTTGGATGTGTGTAATTAGACTTGTCCTATGCCAACAAAAACCCATGAAGGGTTTCTCTATACAAGTTTAGATTGTTCCAGCTCCAAAACTGGAATCAGAACGTGCTGGTCCACCATCACCAACACCATGGATGGGAAACACCACCAAGCCATTTCAGCACAGAGCTCACTGGTCTCCACTAAGACAAATATCTGAAATAAAAAGTAAATTGAATCAATGGAGCAAAGTGAATGATATTAATCTAATGACTCTAATGGATTTGGTGTTGAATTTTGCCTGCTAATTTATGTTGATTTCCTGGGGAGTTGATGTTTAAACTGATCTTGTGTATGGATGAGCTATCAGTGGAGTAAAATCTGAGGTCAATGACCTCATCAGTTACATTTGTTCTGACTAAAAATTAGATAAAATCAAAATATTAATAGTAGAGAGAGAGAGAGAGAGAAAGTCAGAGACAGAGAGCTGAGGGAGAAAAGGGGGGATACAGGGAGAGAAGGAGAAAGGGAGAGAGACAGAGAGGCAGACAGAAAAGAGACAGAGACAGAGAGACAGGGAGAAAGAGAGAGACAGACAGACAGAGAGAGAGAGAGAGAGAGAGAGAAGCCTGTGGGTTGGCTTGGCTATTTAGCAAACATATGGTAACTCTACTGAGTTATTAGACTCCTATTCCTATCATTATTCCCCCCCGGTAGCAGATTAAAGTTTCCCATTATGATCCCATATCACCTGTTAAGCAATACAACCTTGCAAACTCTAATGAAGAAGGGAAGAGTCCTTTGTCCTCTTGAATCCTACCTGGCCACAGTGATGTGGTTGTCACCAGTAAAATGGAACAGAGGGGAGGTCATATGACTTCCAAAGTTAGATCATAAAAGACTATGTCACTTTGCTTGGGTTATTTGGAAAATCTGTTCTTAGAATACGATACCCATATTGTGAGAAGACCAAGCGCATGGAAAGAACACCTGTAGGTGTTTTGCTTGACTGTCCCAACTGAGACCAGCCTAGAAAACATTCTAGTTCACTGACTATTTCATCCAAAAATTCTCAGTTAATGATAGTGCTCAGCTATTAAATTCTTCACAGATGAGGCCCCAGATTTAGGGAGCCTCGCAAGGTTGAGATAGGCCATCCAGCTGCACCTTATTTGAATTCCTATCTCCAGAATCTTCAAGCATTGTACACAGGTGACATTACACATTGCTGAGTTTGAAGAGGTTATTTAATGCACTAATAGATAATTAGAACATACACACCCAACAGGCCACTGAACTCCAAAATGTGTACTGGAAATCTACCCATTGTATCTGTATCCCAGGCATCAAGAATGAAGAGTAATAGAAAAAGTATAGATCCATTCCATTTGAAGGAAAGAAAGTTTACTTACGTTGCATTGATTAAAAAAAACCACCCTAGCCATCTGGCCTTAACTAGCTTCATAGCAGAGTGGGAAATATATGTATTCTTTAAGATAAGCAACAAGATTTCTAACAAAATACTCTGTTCCTACACAGAGCAGCAAGAATGTGGAACCACTGGAAGTCTCCACAGCAAACATCTATTTTTAATTTTCTCAATTTGATGGTAGGCACTCAGAGTGTTTCAAGTAGTGAAAACTTTAATTACAAATAAAAGCTAACCAAGTTAACTTCTACCTATAGTCATCTTTCAAAATCGCTATTTTGCTTATACAACAGATGAGCTGAGAAAGCAGAAGGAAGTTAAGCGAAGTCAAGGATGTTCCCTAAGAGGCAAGCAGAAAACAAAATCCTGGATTTGGGATTGGGACCTCCAAGTGGGGAGTGAGGGACCCAGAACTCACAGTAAGCATGGAATGGTCATAAGTTAGATTTCCTTTAAAATTCATAATCATCTGAAGATGATATAAGCGGCAAACCTTTAATATTGCTATTTTCTAGATCCTCTGTTATGTTACTGCTACTTGGGTTGCTCTGCTGAGTTTGGTTTAAAAATTTCTGTTCAATATAGATAGTTTCCTCTTACAACTGCCATATCTTCACCTTAAATTGTGAATGCCTGTGTGTGCTTTGGAATATGAATCAAAACAACTATCTATGCAAAGGCAGGCTTCTTCTTTTTTTTTTTGGAACCGGGGATCGAACTCAGGACCTTGCGCTTGCGAGGCAGGTGCCGGAACCACTGTGCTAAATCCCCAAATCCTGGCTGATACAGCCACAGTGAGCAGTGATTTCTTAGGTTAGACCTAAGGCCAGGCTTTCATTCAGATTGTACCAAAAACTCATTTGAAGGCTTTCTTCATAATCATACTGAATATTGAATATTGAGTTGCTGAGTGCAGAAAGTATATTAAAGTCTAATCACTTTTTCTTCAAATCCTAGTACCTAGGCAATCTGGCACAATGCTATGGGGATTCTGGGTGATCAGTTGGGTTTGTAACGGTCCTCCTAAGATAAAAAGGATGCTTATCGGATGACAGACGGGTATGGGCTTGAAGTGAAATTGTTGCCCCATTCTGCAGCAACAGGTCTCTGAAGAACCTAAAGAATATTCATTCATTACAGTAATCATGACAGATGATGACAGCAGTAACAAGTAGCATTTAATGATGATAAGAGTAATTTATCTGAGGTAATTTGTATGGAGCACTTCTTAAAACTTTTGCTCGTATTGCCTCATTTTGTCTTTGCTGCAACCCTGTGCAGCAGTGTCTACAATTATCCTCATTTAGCCAGTGCAGACATGGAAACTAAATAATAGAGCCAGTGTCTTCCAGAGCTAGGATTCAAACTTGGGCCACTGGGCAGATGGGGAAGCAAACTGAGCATTGTGTGAGTCCTGAGTCGTGGGGCCTGTTTTTCTGTCTCACTTTGTATCTGTTTGGAGAGAGGAGTCAGTACCAAGACATTAGCATTCTGAGCATCAGGAGCCTAAGCAGATGGAGGGAGAAAGTGAGGCGCACAGTAGACAATGAGCAGCGCCACCACGGGGTGTGGGTGAGCGTGTCCTAGGGGGTCCCCTTCTTTCTACCTTTTTTCAGGTTTGCAAGACTTGTTACCCTAACAGAAGAGTGTGGCTTAGGGGCAGCCTCACTTGAATGTGCTTTGGGAGACAGCCTAATACCTCATATTTTTTAAAGAAAACACACACTCACATATATACCCAAGCCAAAAATATCAAGCTGTTCGTGGCCGTTGAGAAAGCCAGGGAAAGCTAAGTCGCACCCTTCCGTGTTTTTCTTTCAGACACATCGACCACTCTTCCTCCACAACATCTTATTTAGCAAAGCACCAATTGTCCAACGAGGGTGGGGGGACAACACAGAAATTTGGATTCTGCCTGAAATTCTCTTTCATGGTCAGACTTCGGCACTTTCTTTCCCTTCAGTTCTGGGCATCACAGTAGAAACAGCACCATGGAGATCCAGAGGGAAAAGGGTTAATTTGAAAGGCTCAGAGCCAGGTCTCCCTTAAAGGGGGAATTGGCAGCTAGCAGTCTGGAACACTGCCTCAAATGTCTGACTTAACGTTTTTATTATCCTTTTTGCCCAAAGGTGGCTTTTAGACACCCACAGCACCACAGAGCCTTCTGATGCGGATTCGACAGAAGGGAGCCAGAAAGCTGTCTGCCCCTTCTGAGATGGCTGGGGAACCCCATTTAGGAAACCGCCACTCCCTCCTCAAACCCAGGGTGGACGTGACCCCTCTCACCCTTCAATAAACTGCAGACCTACCAGGGGAGCTGTAAAATCAGTAGTGAGTTTTGAGAGTTGGGGAAGGAGGCAGGAGGAGGGAAGGGAAGATAAGGTGAGGAGGGAAGTTAGTTCAGAGATGAAAAGTAGCTGTTAAAACGGAAAGGGAAGAATTGAAGACCACAAAACAAAACAATGAATTATGCAGAGAATAAGAAAGACGATAGGTAGAGAACAAAGGAAAAGAGTAAGAGGCTGGAAGTATCTTCATCCAAGAACCTCCAGATTCTCAATTGTCTTTGCCACTTACAATTATGCCACGGAGGGTCTGAGTTGTCATTTATATGGAGTTATTTTAATTGCATCACCCTGACCTGCTCAATTAAAACTGACCTTCGTTGACTCTCGGAGTGAAATCTCAAAGCTGCTTGGAAATCTTGACAGTATCCTAGCATTCAATGAGGTATTTGTTGCTCAGTTTGGCTTTTCTACTTATCAACAGGAAGTAGAGTGCACCTAGGCATTTGGAAACAGGTTGGCGTAAAACATGGTGATGAGCATTTTAATATATGAGGTGTGCAAGAGGTCAGGCTCAGACCTGTGTGTGCACTAGCATGCTTGTGTGTGTGTGTGCGCGCGCGCGCACCGGGGGTAGTGGTGGTGTGAGGATCGTCTTTTGGAGAACCCGATGGAATGAATAGCCTCCTTTTCATGAAGCCCCTGAGATCGGTGTGAGGGTTCATCTCTCAGGTCACAAATTCCTTCCTTTCAAACATCCCAAATTCCTGTTGCTTAAAGGTAGGCAATCATAAGTCTGCAGGGCCAAAAACACACATAAGATAGGAGACTTTTGTGCATTAAGCCTTTGTTTAACAGCACAACTCAAATTTCTAGGGCTTACAATATACAAAGAGCTTCTTCTTCATGCTTCATCTCTTTGGATGCCTATACCATCATGTCTCACAAGCACCGCAGGTGTTCGATTCCCAAGTAACAAGGAAGCAAAGCAACAAAGTGGTCTTGAAGTGTGGCCCACAGACCATGTTCAAGTTGCCTGGTTAAAAATGCAGATTTCCTGACCTCTGCCATGTAGACAGACTAAATTGGATTCTCTGGTGAAAGCTGTACTTTTACCACGAACCCTAGTAACCTCAAGGACCCTGGATTTAAAAAGCACAGGTGAGTAGATTGAGAAGTATATTATGAATCAATATCTCAATGGGACTTTTACACTTTATTTCTTTCTGGTTTTATAGAAGATGAAATTGAAGCTCAAAGACAGGTTTAAAACCACATCGGAGTCCATTCTAAATTGTTAAAATATATAGCTAGAAGTATATTACTAGAAGGGGATAGAAATAAGACCTAGATCTTCTGACTTCCGGTCTTCTCTGCTTTCAGCTCTGCCATATACTCTGTCTGACATAGCAGAGATTTGACCTGGTTCTCTTGAGTCTCTGTTGTGGCAACTCCCACAGTGTGCAGATGAATCTACAGTATCATTCCCCGGAGAAGTAAGCCAATAATTTGGGCCCTGCTACTCTACATGTGAGTCTGTGTGAGCCTATGACAAGTGCCCCCTTTCTACTCAGACATGGAATGAGCTACATTTGTTCTTAATCAAAATTTTTTAGCCAGGAGAATAGAAAGTATCATTACTCCAACAGCCAATGTAATTGCGTTCTACTTCGTGTAATATAATGTTGTAACATTGTCCCAGGCATTACTCTAAACTCTTAATGTATATAATAAATCAAACAGACAAAACATTCAGTTTTTAAAATAAACCACTGAGGTAGCCACTAGCATTAGCTGATGAAGACAATGAGACATGGTGTGTGACTTACGCATTGTTACATAGCATTAAGTTGTAGAGTAGGTAGTAACGAAAGGGTGTTTAACTACAAGGGTGACAAATTTTACCACTACTAAACCCTTTACCTATGAGGTGGAACTATACTCTGAGCATCGGTGTAGGGAAATTCTATATAGATAAGCTTTTGGGAAAGAAATAATAAAGTTTCCTCAAGTAGTTCAACAATCTAAAGCTGTAAACTTATTTTTGCATAAGGGCATCTAAAGGTGCTTTGAAAATGTCACCTTTGAAATTGATCAGTCAATTAAATAAAACAGATGTAGAAACGCCAGTGAATCTAATAGAGTTCAAATATGTTATTTTATAGATGAAGAAATCAAAGATCTAAGAGGTGACAACATTTTCCTGGATCACACAAAGGTAGGTACTGGTCGAGCCCTATAAGTAGCAAATATAATCATGCACCACATAATGACATTTCTGTCCATGACAGGCTGCTTATACTACAGCAGTTCTATAAGATTGTGTCACATAGGAATGTCTTGTCTGCCTTATTTGTGTAAAGTACACTCTGTGACTTTCACAGGATGGCAAAATCAGCTGAAGACCCATTCTCAGAACACATCCTCAACAGTGATATGTGATTACTTAAAAGTGATACGTGATTACAATGGATTACTTTAAACAGTGTTTTGAGTGAGGTTATCTGTGTGACTCTATTGCCATAATAAACCGTAATCATCAACAACCAAAAAACCAGAATGAGGTAAAAATAAGTGTTTTCTCACAAGTCCACTCTGGTTGGCTGGGTGCCTCTGCTGATCTTGATGAGGCTTTCATTTTCTCTGACCAGATGGCTAATGGGTGACCTGGGAAAGTTCAGAGGACTGTAATACTGATTATGCCCAAAGCAGGCTATGAAGAGTCCACCCCATAATTGGCTTGTTTATAGAAATGAGTCCGGATGAAGCATGCATGCCGAGGTCAGAGTAACTCACACCCAAATTCTGTTCCCACAACTAAAACCTTCAGACTAGAAGGACAATGCTCTAATTACAAACATATATTTTGTCTATTCTATTCCTAATTCCAGAATGTTTTGTCTTGCTCTTTATGTACCTTGTTCACATTAATTTCCATAGAAAACACACATTGCCTTTACCCCAATTGATTCCCAATAAAACTCAGTGCCTGGGCTGCAAGAGAAACCACCAACAGAGCTAAGAGACAACCTATAATATGGGAAAAAATTTTGGCAGCTGTACCTTAGACAAGGGACTACTATCTAGAATATATAAAGAACTGAAAAAAATCAGAACCCCCAAATTCAAAAATCCAATTCAAAAATGGGCATTGGAAATGAACAGACATTTCTCAGACAAAGAAGTAAAAACAGCAAATAAATATATGAAAAAATGTTCAACATCATGGGTCATTCGAGAGATGCAGATGAAAACAACACTGAGATTCCACCTCACCCCAGAAAGAATGGCTGCTATCAAGAAATCAACCATAACAAATGCTGCCAGGGTTGTAGGGAAAAAGGAACCCTTCTCCATTGCTGGTGGGAGTGTAGACTGGTGCAACCACTGTGGAAATCAGTGTGGAGATACCTCAAAGAACTAGGGCTGGAGGTCCCATTTGACCCAGCTGTTCCCCTGCTGGGTATTTTCCCAAAAGAATTAAAAGAATCATACCACAGTGATATATGTGCACCCACGTTTATAGTGGCACAGTTTGTAATAGCTAAAGCTTGGAAAACAGCCCAAGTGCCCATCAACTGGAAACTGGATTAAGAAGATGTGGTTCTTTTATAAAATGAAGTACTACTCAGCCATAAAGAATGAGAAACTACAGACGTTTATAGCTAAATGGATGCGCATTGAGGCGATACTCTTAAGTGAAATAAATAGGACACCCATGTGTAAATACCGAATAGTTTCTCTAGTGTGAGAAACTGAAAGTGTAAATAATTAAAATGATTAAAATGAATAATTGATAATTTGAAATAGGAAGAAAAGGTCCAAAGGAGAAGGGGTGGTGGGAGGGGAAGGGGGAAGGAAAGAAAGGAAAGGAAAAATTATGAGAAAAGAAAAAAATGGAAACAAAGTCCCTGTAAATAGGGAAGGGTGGAAGGGTTGAAGGGAGCACAGGTAATGGGGGAAAAAATAAGAACCAAGATATATCATGTACAGGTACAAATTCCCAATGAGAAATGTAAACATATTGTATACCTAAAATGTACCAATAAAAAAATTTAATCCAAAAATAAAAAGTCAGTCCCTGGGACTGGACAGTGCCTTTGTCAGTTGCACTGGCATTGGTCATACTGGCTCCCCACTTTCTCTCTCTTAGTTCTGTCTCTTAGTGTATTTTTTCCTCAGGCCTGTGTCACACACTGGGTAGGTGGGGACTGGAATCTGACTACAGGAATCTCTGACAGGAAATCCTTAGCTGAGCCCAGTTGGCTCTTTCCCATCTCTTCCTCATCCTCTAACCTGAAAAGGTTTTCATGTCAATAGAAGACGGTGAAGAAGGCAAATGGGAATGGGCAGGCCCCACTTCCCCTCTTCGGGTCTGTGCTTGCCCTGCAGCGACTCCAGGTATCTCATTGGGCAAAGCCGGCCACCAGACCAGAACAAGGGCACTGCATTTTACAGGCAAAAGACACACCCTAAAGGTTTCATTAAACTCTTTCTCTGAATCCTGCCAGTCCTGTTCTAATACTGACAACCAGTGGCTTACCCTTGAGACCATAATGCTCATTTATTCAGACGCAGAAGCTTAAATATTGCATGATTTCCTTTGTATGAGAAACGTAAAGTATAAATAACTTAAAAAGCAAAGTAAAAGATAGATAATAGGAAAAGAGAGATAGATGTTTTCCAAATGGAAAGAGGGAGGGAGAGGAGGAAAAAGGAAGTAGAGCATTAAGATGTGGTATGTACTTGTACCAACTCCTCACAATGAATGCTTTCATTATGTATCCCAAACATATACTAATAAAAATGTTGAAAAACAAAATTAAATAAATAAAGCCGTATTTTGCAGCACTGATTTTAATATCCAAGCTTTGAAGTCACACCTTCCATGTGGGGCACCATTTAAAACATTTAATAAATGAGGAGAAATACATCATTTTGCTAAAAAAATAAAATAAAAAAGGAAGTTCTGAATTTAAGAAGCCTGAATCATTTTGTGAAATTAGGTTTAACATGCTGGTAAGTATTATATTGAATTTAGGGATTCTGGCAAGTGTTCTGCTCCTCTAGTTTATTCACAGAAAACATATAGAGCCTTTTTAAGGAAAATGGGGTGGAGAATATATAAATGAAATGTTAAAGGTAGGCATAAGGGCATAAATCTGCAAGCTCAGCCCTGTGGGTGGGTGACATAGGAGGGTTTCAAGTTGAAGCTCAGCCTGGGGAGTTCAGCAATTTAGGGAAACTGTTTCAAAGTAAAGAATTTAAAAGAGAGAGAGAGAGCGTACTGTGGAAATAGCTTAGTCCTAAGGCCCTGGGTTCGATAACTAGCGCTGCGAAAGTCTTTAAAATACAAATTTTAAGTTTAATTTACATGCATGTCTCCATGTACTGAGGGATTAGAATGCTTTACTGTAGCTGAATGTGAGATGTATTGTTTAGATGGCAATCTGTTTCTTTAATGAGTACGAATGTATGAGAGGAGTGTTAAGGTTTAAAGCACCTTTTATAAGAAGGTAAATTTTATGTGCCCGTTTTTCAACTTTTAGCTATTGTTCCTGTTGAAGACCAAAATTATTTTCACCTTTTCTCCATGCTAGCTGGATTAATTCCGTAACTAACCATCCACTGTCCTTTATCAAATCTCCTTGCTAAGAGTTCATAAAAATCACACATGCACTTCTGTAACTTCTCAAACAGGCAAGCACTGATACAAACAAGAAAACAAGAAGGAAACAGAGGCAAATGACAAACATGAACCTACTAATTTAAACTCTTAAACATCTGGTAATAAAAAGTAATCTCACATAGCATAGTAAAGTCCAATCACACAATAAATAAACATAGTTAATGTCATAATCACAATTGCCCTCTCCAGAAAATGAGGTTAGAGAGCTTTGTGTGTCTTTTTTTTAAGGTAAAATTGTTTTAAACAGATTACTGTTATACTGTTACAACAGTCCCCTTTCCAAGTCATTGCAAGCGAAGAATGTTTTAAACTTCAGTGTGACAATGTTAGCCTTTAAATGCCCACTCTAGCCATAAGTGCAATCCAGCTATAGCTAAATTTGAAGATCCTAAATTGATTTTGTGAAGATGTCCTCCTTTTCAGGGAGATGAGCTTTTAAAACTACTACAAGAGAACTCTATATATTGTTGTGCCTGACAGACTTTGATTTTCTAGAAGAGATACGGTTGTTTTTGTTTGTTTTGTGGTGGTAGGGATTGTACTCCAGAGCTCACATGTGTTAGGAAGGCATGCTGTCACTGAGCTACAGCCCCAGCCTAGTGCTTTGTTTTAAATTCTGGAAGCAACACTAATCTCATTAATCTATAGGTGGAAAAGGAATAGCCCTAAAAATAATAGACATTAAACAAAAGAAACAACCCAGTGATTGGTAGATTGGATCAGCTATGGGGTTTTATTTCCCCACATTCGGTGGCATATGAAAACTTTCCTAGTAAGGAATTTAGCATTCTTGTAAAACCTGTTTCCTTTAAAATTACTTATATATCCCCATTGTGATTTATGAATAATTGTTCAACTCAGTTATGCTTTGTGAGCTACATGTGTTCTCTAGTTATGAACATTCTTTCTCTTTGGCTGTTATCTTGGGAGAATTTGTAAGGAAGTGCATGAGATGAAGGCCCTAGTGATGGGTTGCTGGTGTACAAATATCTGAGCAAGAGCCTCAGAAGCAAGACAAGTCCCATATCACTGATCTTTACATGCATTAGAACTTCTTTTACTCTGAATACAAATAAACCAGTGTCATCATGGCTGAAATCTTTCACTTCTCAACTTGTCCTTCTGCTTTTTTCCATTGGTATACTCTCATGCAACTGCAAGTCATAAAAGTTCCCTAACAAGAGTTTGAAGTAATTAATGGACTCAGTAAAACACATGTGATGTCATTAGAATTGAAACTTATTTATTGATTGATTGATTCATTCATTCATTCATTTATTTAGGTTGGCTTGTTTATGTTTGCTTAATTTTAGTGACTAAATTTATAAGTACAGTCAAACACACAAATCCTGGGCTGGAGATTTAGCTCAGTGGCACCACGTCTGCCTTGCAAATGCAAAGTCCTGAGTTTGATCACTGGTACCAAAAGAAAAAAAAAACACAAACCCTTACACCATTTCCATCATTCCTCAAAAAGTTTTCAAAACATGTTTAATTATTTTTACTCAACATATAATAATTGTGCATATTTCTAGGGTACGGCATAAATTGACACATTTATACAATATAAAATGACAAAATGAAGTCAATCATCATTTCTATTACCTTAAACATTTATCATTTCTTTGTGTTTGGGACCTACAATTCCTCTCTTCTAGTTCTTTGTTTAGTTTATTGGTTTGTACTCTGGAAGGAAAACCACAGGTTCCTTTGTGCATCTTATTTTTTCTCAGTAACTGAACAAATGGAAGGTTTTTCTTTTTTAAAAAAGACTTTATAAATCAAGTATTTACTGGACTGATATAACACCTGTGAATATACTATTAGGTTTTCAACCCTCTTTCCTATACTGCATATATTTACCTCTTAAAAAGGCCATGCTAATTCCAGTTGGATGGTTTTTAAAAAATCTTTCTAAATTTCTAGAGTATTTTCCTGTTTCTTTTAGCAGTTTGACCTTCCATCTTCACCTTTGTTGGTCTGTCCAGTAGATGCTCAACTATGATCTTAGGAGCACAAAAACAATAGTTATGTCCTCATCCCCAGAAGGACTCTGCTCTTGGTTTAATGCCTTTTTATGGTATTCTCAAAGTTTATAATACTTTTTGCATATTTTCATTTTGCACTAGACCCTACAATTTAATTAGGCGTATGTAATAAAGAATTAAATTTGGGCAAAGCAAGATCTGTTTCTTTATCCCCAGCTCTTGGAAGGTACCCTCTAAGCCAGTGATGGCAAACCTTTTAGAGATCGATTGCCCAAATTGCAACCCCAAACTCACTGAAGTATTACAAAGTGCCAACACTGAAATCAAACTTGAACCCTGAAGTTTTAGTTTAGAAAAAACAACTCATACATTAACATCTTTTGTCTTACAAGAAAATCACAGTGAAAGAACTTTCAATGATACAAACAGCTTTTTATTGAAAGGTAAAAGTTTGCATTTGGTGTACTTTTGTACAATCAACATGATTTTTGCTGCTGTATGCATATGGATACTTTGTCAAACCTTGGCTCATATTTTATTAGTTTGAGAGCAATGCATGTAGCGCTCAGGTCCTCTGTTAGTGGCACCTGACACTGCTACTCCTTTCTAGCATGTGCATGGCACCTAAGTGAGCTGTTATCCGAGGTTCACCTGCTAGGCCATTGCTCCAGTGACTTAGCTTGCGTGCCAACAAAGAGGGCTCTGCATGCCCACTGCAGCACGCATGCCATAGGTTTGTCACCACTGCTCTAAGCGCTTGGAATGTGCTGCTTGCTCAGTGTGTCTTTGCTTACGGACATTTTTGCATCAAGCCAGATGTCTATAGTAATAGTGTTATTTGTGATGGAACCTTGGGACACACGATGTCTGCTCTACCTCTGGAGGCACTTGAACCTAAGATTAAAACATGGACAGTCAGCTGTATCAAAGTAACCAATCCTTAGTGTGAGCTCTAGACACTGAAGCTCAGGGGAGCATCCTGGTTGACAATACTCTCTAAATATTATCACATATCATTGCTGGGAGAAGTAAGTGCAATCTACATGACTTCATAGGTAGAGGAGGTTTGGGGGTCAATGAGAAGCTCCACCCTGTACCTCTCCAGGACCCTACCTATATGCCTCTCCCTTTGTTGCTTTTGATCTGCATCTTTTCAGATCCCTGTAATAAGCCATAACCATGAATATAACTGCCCTACTGTGTTCTGTGAGTCCTTGTAGCCACAGTGTGGATCTCAGGGTCATTGTGGGGACTTCTCAAACTCAGTGCCTTTAAGAGGCTCTCATTTCCTCTGGCTTCCTATTAGTGTCTATCAATGGGGAGCCTCACAGCAGACTTGGGGAAGACAGAAAGGAGAGGTGAAGGCATCAGTACTCCTGAGTGTCTGCCTGTGAGAGAGGATCCCAGCGAGGCTGTGTCTCTCAGCTCAGAGGCCTTGGTGCTCACCACAAACCATCCTGTTCGGTTAACTTTCTCACTGGATTCTGGTAATGTCCTCTCTCATCTCTGTGGTGCTAACCTGTCTACCATTAAGCCATGAATTTGGGGCTTGTGCTTCTTCATTTTGCAACAAAACCTTTAACACTTTTGTTATCAACAAAAAACTATTATTTTGCAAAAAGGAAAGACAATTCTGGCTCAACAGTAATTTCACTGTCAGGCATGTTGATCCCTGATTTGAACCCTTTCTTCACTCAGCTGTCTCTGTGTTAGAGGACAGTGATCCCTTAGCCTTCGTTTTGTACCCTCCCGTCTGTCATGGCTCATTTTGGTCGCAATATCTTTCTTCTGTCTTGTGCTGCAAGTCTTCCCTAGAATTGATGAGTGACTACTTGCTGCTAATCCTAGAATTTTTGTTTTCATTTTAGTTTGTGTCCTTCAGTGTGTTGAGGGTAGCTTGAGACTAGCAGACTGATTCTGTACTCACTCCTGCCTCATTCTCTCTAACTTGCTTGGCATTGTGGGACACGGCACTAGCAGAGAGGAAGGTCGGTAAAGAGAAGAAAAGCTGACCAGTAAAGGGTCATGCAATCTTCCTTCCTTCCTGCCTTCCTTCCTGCCTTCCTTCCTGCCTTCCTTCCTTCCTTCCTCTCTCTCTTTCTTTCTTTCTTTCTTTCTTTCTTTCTTTCTTTCTTTCTTTCTTTTATTTCTTTCTTTCCTTCCTTCCTTCATACATGAATGTTCTCAGTGGTAAGACTACCTAGCTTTACTATGCAAGGTGGCTCAAGATTCTTGAATTTGCTTTTTCGAATTATTATTTTTTTTAAATATTGAAAATCATATTTAGACCCTAAAAGTTTTCTTTACTTATAATGACTGCATTATAATTATCCCAATTTCTGGAACTACCCAGAAGGTTTTGGCAGTGAGAGAACAGTATAGAATATTTAGTGATAGAATTATGTGGCAAATACTCTGTACAGTACTTTTCATAGAGAATTTTATAACAGGAGATGATTAGATATTATTGCTGTGGATAGATTTGGGGCTAAATGGAGAGAAAGAAATTGAAACTTATCAAACACAACAATAACAGCAACAACAATGACATGAGACCAGAAGTCTGAGTTTTAGTAAGCACTGCTGGTGACTATGATGTATATTTGAGTTGACAACACTACATCAGAAAGATATAATATAAAAGAGAGAGAGAGTTATAATATTAATACATTAAGCGAACTAGAGAGAAAAAGTGTCTACTGATAGGATAAGGGAAAATGAATTTAATTTATCACAAGTAGAAGTAAATTAATAGCAAATTACAATCACCAATAAATGCTGCTGTTTACTCATTCATTGAGTGAGTAGGAACTGAGACTCTACGCATAGTCTAGTGTCCAAGTCTAAGAGACAAGTGAGAGAAGAGCCACCACTGCCATGAAGCTTACTTCTAACTAGGACACAACACAGCAGCAAAAAAAATATATATATATACACATATATATACACATATATATACATATATATATATATGACGCTGATTATCAAGGGGCAGGGCGTCTATCTTACACAAAATAATTCAGAAATTCTTCTCTGATGAGTGACACTGGAGCAGAGAGGAAGGTGTAGAAGTAGCCTGGGGCCCAGTCATAAAGGGCTTTACATGCATCAGGCATTGAAAAGATTAGGGGATTTATTCAGAGTGCAAATGGGAAGGCAGCTCAGGATTTTGAATACATAAGTGGTCTGTGGCCTGCGTACAACTCTGGGGCAGTTTGTGACTCTCTGACTTTCTAGACTAGATCATATAAGACAGCACAGTTTCTTCGGTTGGTCGGTCAGTTGGTTGATTGGTTGGTTGGTCAGTTGGTCAGTTGTTGTTGTTATTGACCGTTAGTATGCAGAGGCCTGAGACTTTGTGGAAAACATCTTTGGTGGCCTTAAAGAAGCAAAAGCCTTCCAATAGCCCATACAGGCAGTTGTCCTGATCTGTGTCCTCCTAGGTGAGGTACAGGTGCCAGCAAGTGAGCAAAGACACATCCATGCCAGTCCAGCCATCAAGCCCCAGCCTTGGACTTTTTCTAGCTGAGGCTTCTGACACTGTGGCACCTCAGGGAGAAAAGACAAGCAATACCTATTTTATGTTGTTTGCATTTCTGACCTATGGAACATAATGGAATAAAGTGGTTATTTGATACCAGTGAATTTGGGGGTGTTCCCTGCACAGAACTAATAATCAGAACTGTGAGACATAGATTTGGGACTTTGCTACTTAAACTTGCTACATCACCAGTGGCCTCAACATCTCCTGGAATCTGGACAATAGTGCAGCATCTCAAGCCTATGTCAGCCCTATGAAATCAGAATTTACTTTTCAACATGATACCTAGATGATGTGAATGTACATTAAAATATGTTTCTCTGGCTGCTTTAATTTACTGTAGTAAAATACGCTTATGAGGAAATGCAAAAATCTTAAGTGATTATATATGCGTGCGTGCACCTGTACAACCACCAGCAGGGGTAGAATGTTTCCAATCTAACCAGACAATTCCCACATGCTCCTGATACAAAATCTTCTCCCTCACCCCTTTCCCTGACATAACAGTTCATCCATGATTGGATATTTGGCGTTTTTTAGTTTGGGTCTATCACGAATGAAGTATTTTTACATGCATGTGAACATGAGTGTTCTTTTCTTTTAGACAAGAAACACCTAAGAGTGGAACTGTTAGGTCATAGTAGGTGTGTGTTTAACTTTATTGGAAATTGCCAAAGTGTTTTCCAATGTGGCTGGACCATTCTACACTCCTACGAGTAAGAAGGAGAGTTCCAGTCACTCTACTTCTTCAACAATAGTCAGTATTGTCAGTTGTTTAAATTTAGCCTTCTGGTGGGTGTGTAATAGAATCTCTTTGTGGTTTTAATTTGAATTTCCTTGATGACTAATGATGTAGAGCATTTTTATATGCTTATTGGCTATCAGGTTTCTTCTTTTGAAAAGTGCCTACTCAGGTTTTTTCCCCCTATATTTTGACTTGTATAGCTTTTTATTGCATAGCAGAAGTTCATTATTATTCTTGATATGAGTCCTTCACCAGACTATGTGGTGGTAGACAGCTCCTGAGATGATTTGCAAAGGTCCCCCCTTCCTTGAGTTCACTCCTTTGTGTAATCATTCCCCTTCCTTTGAGTGAGTGGGACCTGTAATTTCTTCTGATGAGGGGCAAAAGCGATGAGATATCGCTACCACTGTGTTTAGGTCACAAGATCACAGCCGCAGCTCGCTGTAGACGCTTTCCATTGCCTCCTTGGCTGGCAGATTTTATGAAACAGCTGCCTGCTAAAGAGGGTCACACTCGTGGAGCTACAGGTGACTGAGGCCATTCTTCCAACATCTTCGGAGGAACTCATTGCTGCCCATACCCTGTGAGCTCAGAGACCCACCTCTCCTGTCTCAAGCTTCCAGATAATACCCCAGCTCTGACTGAAACCTTCACCACACTGCAGTGAGGTGTGCTAACACAGAAACGCTGCCACTCAGAAATTAGATCATAAATGTGTATTATTTTAAGAAGCAAATTTATTATGATTTCTTACATAGCAATACATTTACACGTGCAATGGAAATATTTTTCCTAAGTTATAAATTGTCATGCTGATGGGCATGTAGTAGTATCTCAGGGTGGTTTTAATTTGTATTTCCTTAATCTATCTTTCTCTTTCTTTTTCTTTCTTTCTTTCTTTCTTTCTTTCTTTCTTTCTTTCTCTCTCTCTCTTTCTTTCTTTTTTTCTTTCTTTCTTGTACATTACTGGGGCATTCACACTGAAGTATATCTCCAGCCTTTTCTATGTTTTTAATTTTGAGACAGGATCTTAATAAGTCATCAAGTTGACTAGGCTAGGCTCAAACTGAAGTTCCTCCTGCCTCAGCCTCTAAGAATATGGAATTACAGGGGTGTACCAACATGCCTGGCTCCTAGTAATGCTTTAGAAATATGCCGGGCTATTGGATATTTTCAGTGTGAAGTAGTCGTGCAAAGTTTTTGCTCACATTTTAATTGGATTTTTGTTTCTAATATTATTGAGCAATAGACTTTTCTAATTAAATTTTGGTCTTGAACTTTAAAAATTCATACTTAAAAATTCAAATTAGCCATGCTTTGTGTTGACATAACTGTTAGCTGTTGATTACACTTAAGTGAATGTCTTTTTTGAGGAACCCAGTGCAAGTCACTAAATGTTGTCTAAAAGTGACATCTGCCTAAGACTTGTAATAGCTAACATTAATTGAGCTTAAAGGAATTGTTACCATTAAAGTCTGTGCTTAAAGACAAGAAAAAAATTCATATAATGACACTATTTCCTCCCAGAAAAATAGCTGGATTTTTTTCTTTTCTGAAGTTAGCTTTTGATAAAGCTGCAAAATAAAGTGTAAGAGGCTCTAAATGATCAAATGTTAGGTCAAGGTAGGGCATGGTAGCACACCTATAACCCTAGCACTCAGGAGGCTGAGGCAGGAGGACTGCTGCAAGTTGGAAGCCAACCTGAGCTACATAGTGAGTTCAAGGCCAACTTGATCTACAAAGTGAGACTGTTTCCAAAAATAGAAACAAAAACAAACAACAGAGTGAGATTGTGGAAAACAGCTGAGAACACCATCAGGTAGGGAGCATCATCAGCTGGGACCACCAAGAGGTCCTCTTCAAAAGGAGACAGGAGGCTCAGCTCAGCCTGGGGAGGTTCTTGATGTATCATTCCAGAAAACCATTTCAGGATACATCAGTGAGAGCCACAGGCTGATTTACTGGGCAGAGTGTGAAGGTGAGAGAAAATGGGAAGGGGACTTCTGTTTGAGGATCTGAAGGAAGCACAGCTCTGACGGAAAAGATCAGAGTGACCGCTTAATAAAGGAATGAGACCACCTTTCAAAGACTTGCTGGGGTAGGCCAGGATCTGTGGATTGTTACTCAACTCTGTGTTTGGAAGGTGGCTCTGGCGAAGTCCAAATCTCTGCAGGCGTTGATTCAGTCTGCATGAGGTGACTCCTTCTGCTTGCAGCCATCTCAGTAGTGTGAGGCTCTGCTTCAATCCAAGGAGCACACCTTTAGAGCAACGAAAGGATCTCTTAGCTTGATGGGGGGATGAGATAGGTTATGTTAATACAGTGCCAAACCATGTTGCCTGTTTCTAGACAGATACTCCCCAAATGATGAATATGCCTGAATGCAGAGGCGAGGAAAGATCTGACTGGAGGTTTTAAGGTAATAAAGGTCACAGACATAAAATGAGGGTCAGGCTCGGTTCTACTTTTAATCACCCATTAGGCGTCTGTGGACCCAAGTAAAGAGTCACTGGTTTTTAGCACCACAAACTAAAGTAGCCAGTGGACTGCCTCAAAAGAAAAGACAAATCGTGCTTTTAATGAGTAACAGTTCAAGGGTCCAGGAGTGCCCCTCGTGGTGGTATCTGACTCTCTCAGGAAGACATGGTAATACTTTAACTGAGGGATAGGCTGGCAGTTGGTGACCAGAGAGGCACTATAAAATGTTGACTGAGTTTGGGTTATATCCCAAAGAGACAGTGTCAGGACTTGGCTGTATGTAGGGTGAGAGAAAAAAGGGGAAGCATTAAGAATTACTCTTACATTTTTTGGCTTCTGTAACTGAGAGCCTAGACCAATGATGGCGAACCATTTAAAGTTTTCAATGGTAACAAACAACCAGCTGTGGCATGAGTGCTATGCATTCGCTGCCATTGGTCTAGACTTTCTCTTGTGCAAACAACTGGTGGCTTTTCTTTAAAAGGTGAAACATTTTCCACAGTCCCCAATATTTCCTATTACTCCGGAGAGCAAAATCTAATGTCAGGTGTCATGTTCACACAACACTTAAACTATCTCCCTTGTTTGCTTTGCCAGCCTAACTCCTAGTGACCTTTGATTTTACTACTCTAGATATAGAAAAAAGTGAAATACATTTAGAGTTATGATGGAAATTCTCCAATCTCAGCAATGTTCAATGTTGAGCAAATCACATCTATTTTTTTGGAATTCTTTTTATTTTTATTTGTTATTTTTTGCCACACTGGGGATGAAACCTAGAACTTATTCATCAGGTCCTCTAGCACTGAGCTATACCTCAAAACCAAATTTCATCTACTTCTAAGACTACTTCTAAGATTTCCTGCCTATTAGGTACCCAGTTTGGAAATAATCAAGTTAAATATACCAATATGAATTAATGTATATTTAGTCTATCTTTTATACATTTGAAAATTGTATATGATTTTAATGTTTTTTATTCCTATGGAGTGAAGAATCCTGACACTTCTTTCCTACAGTAAATTTCTTTTTTTTCTACTGTATCTTGTTCACAAATCTACCTTGGCCATCACCTGAAAGTCTAATAAATCTTGATTGATTCCTCTTGAGCCAACACACACTTTGCTCATACGTTTGGCTTGATCTTAATGTGTTTCTATCCCTCTATTGGGGCAGTCCTTAGCCTGTATTTCTGTGCCCCAAATTTCACATATGGCTTACACATCTCCCTGTGTTACTAAGTACTCCTATGACCATGAAAAATTGACTCTGTCCTCATTTCATTTACAATCATAAACATCTTTTGGTATTTTAAAGGCTGCCTATTTTTTCAAACAAAATGGTAACTCTTCAGAGGCAGATGCCACATTATATTTATTATACACCCTCTCTCCCCCAAAGGTGGCTAAATTCTAAAATAGGGTCAAACTCTCAACATTTACTAAATTGAATTCAAAAATGAATTTACTACACTGTTGACTTGCGTTTGAAATGCAAACTAAAGCATTGGACACAGGCATACCTGAGTTGAGACAGTGTCTCTTCCTCTAATTTTCTATCAGACCAAAGTCCATATGGCTTTCTGAGCCCTGGTTTCTGGCAAGGATAAGCATCTGTCAGGGAGGGTTGTTTTGGCTATTAACTTGAGTAAAGTGTCTAATATTGTTTTTGGCTCAGATAAGTACAGTGCTTAATAAATATCAGGTCCTTTTCTTTTTCAACAGTTTTGTTGAGATAAAATTTATTTTTAGTAAAGGTGCAATATTATTCACCATTCATAACAATTTAATTTTAGTACATTTTCATTATCTTGTCTTCCCCTATCTAGCCATCAAAAGAAAGGGAAATATTTTCTCCTTGGCTTTACCTGTTAATTCTTGTTCCCATCCCCAGGTTCTTCACAAATCTACTTTTTGTCTCTATGGATTTGCTTATTCTGGACATTTTTTTAGAGGGAGTTAAATGTGGTGGCCCTTTGCACCTGCCTTTTATTCATTTACCGTAAAGTGTTTGAGGTCTACTCTTTTCATGGCATACATCAGGGAGATGAAGCGAAAACTTTATTTTATGTATAAAAAGAAGAAAAAAGGAAAAAATCAGCTTTCAAGGGCCTAGGGGGAAATTAAGCAACATTGTTGGATCCAGTTGGATGCATATTGAAATTGACATGTAGTCAGATGTCATCTATACAAAACAGCTTTTGTTTTTTTCTAGGAAGTGTCCTATGAATTTCAGACATATCCTGGAACACACAGTTGTGATGGATTATTTCAAAATATTGTACTGTCCAGTCACTAAATATCATGAGAACAAAGTAACTGGAGAAACCGGTTTTGGTGAATTAAAATGTACCGTGAATGGCATTCCTGTGGGCAACCTTAATTTGAACTTGACTTGGATGATGATAAGATTCTGTTCAATTCTGACTGAAGTAATGTGGATTTCTTTAATAACTGAAATAGCAACAAATCATTTTTAAATATAGGTATTTTTTCTTATAAGAACTTCATATGTGAACTATATAACATTAAAGAAGGAATAGCTTCATTTTAATCCTTGAACCTGTCTGGGTATGTTTTGTTTTTGACAAGATCTCTTAATTTAAAACCTAACTAGATATAACATTGAGATGACGTATTTAAGGGAATCATTCAGGTTTTAAATTTAAAATAGAAAAAAATCAAAGAGTTTTGCTGTTGGGTGCCATGTAATTCTTCAGAGAAAGAATTTCCCACATGGCAATGTGAAAGAGTTAACATGTTTCTGAAAGTTTAGGACTTTCAGTGAAGGAAAAATGTATGTAGTAGGAAAATTGGGCTCATTGTCTCTTCCAATATTTACAATTTTCTCAGAAATATGTGCCAGTGTAATGTTATCATTTTAAAACTGCTACCATTGGCAGTGTGAATATCTATCATCTTTGAGATGTTTTGCAAATACTTTTCTCCTTGGCCAAGCCACAAATTCAATTTGTGCCCAGTTAGATCCTCATAAAATAGTGTCTTTGACAAATGATTGTTTTTTTCCTTTCCAACCCAGAGAAATCCCAGACTGGGCTATTTTCACTTTTGGTGGGAAATGTCCAATTTAGGCTGATGCACAATTGGGTGGCAAATATCCTGATGTTCTTTTCTTGTCATAGAGCTGAACTTTAGAGTTGTGAAAGCGACCTTACCATTATAATAAAATAGCTAATGATAGTATGTTAACATCTCTCGGTATCTTCCAAGAATGTGATTTGAATTATCTCACTTATTTGTTATATCAACACTGAGTTAGATGGGGAAAGTGAGAATCAGGAAAGCAAAGTAATTCACCTGTAGTCAGTCAGTGGAAGCCTCACCCTTTATCACTTTGGATCACCTCTCATTAGTATAAAATAATAAGATATGCCCATTTTGAAATTTTCAAAATAATGCTAGATATCTTTTTTTAACCTTAAGCACAAAAATAAATGCCTATACTATCTGCGGTTTGTCCTGTGAAATCATGCAGATTTTTGTCAAGAAATGCAAATTATGTAGGGGATTAATTAAAAAGTGGTTAGCCACTGTATATTAATATAAGTATACCCTTGTATTTATCTAGATACATAAACTGATATATACAAAGAGAATCAGAAAGGTATCCTAGGCTACTTTTAATACCTTAGGTATTCCCTAAGAGGGGAAGCTACAGAACGGAAAATGTTATAGAATACAAAATTTGAATAACTTTGAAAAGCAGCAGCCACTACTCGTTACCATGGTAATGGAGGCGAGTCTTGATTGGTGGATGAACCAGCCAATGCACAAGATCAAAGGAGTGGAATTCGAAAGGATAGGTGGGCTGTAACTATCCTGGTGACACTAAACTGCTTTTAAAACTTTATCTCTATCCACAATTCATAGTGAAATACTATCTTAACCTTTTGGTTGATCATTAATATACCAAAAATCTGTTAGGCCATTTTGGGGGACATCTGGAGGAGTTACCACCATCTCAGTACCCAGCACCCTACCTTCATCCAGGCATCTTCATCCTCACTCCACCTCATAAGAGCTACTATCTCTTCTTAATAAGGAAATGGCAACTCAGTGGTCCAAGAACATATTGTGAAAGAATTGCTATTCTTAGTCTAGAACAGAGGTAAATAAACCATTTCCTCCGTGGGCCAGATGAAGAATATCTTCAGTTATGTGGGCTACATCATCCGTCATAATCACTCAATTCTGCTGTTGTAGAGCAAAAACAGACATCCTCAAAATGTCCACAGGTAAGCATGATGGTGTTCTAATAACGCTTCATACATAAGCACAGCAGTGTACTCAATTTGGCCTATGGCCAGATGGCTTGCCACCTTTGGCTTTGGAATGACGTACCTCATGATTCTCAGTGAGATCTTTGCATCCCCTTCATAGCCATCCACATAGCGGCACAGAGTGTATATATCCCATGAACAAGGTCCCCATGGTAGCCACAGAGCCCTGGCCACTCCTCACTCATGTTAAGGTAATGCATGCATGAATTGCTTTGCCCCATCCTGCTAGGCAGTCAGATATTATGCCTATTTTTAACATTCTCCTTGAATACATTTTTTAAATTATCTGGAAAAATGTTTCATCTCTAGTTAATAACTTCTGATTTCAAGAAAAACAATGAATGTTGTTTTTTCTCTAACAAAAACTGCATTGGGTCATTTTCAGGGGGACATTGTCTTCTTTATATGGAGCAGCCAGGCAGTGTCAAACTTTACACATAAATTTGTTTGTAAAATGACATGTCTGTGGCTACTTGGTTTATGTTTTTAATAGTTGGGTGTACTCTGGCACACAGTTTGGATTTTTAAAAATTAAAGGCTTGCATTTGGTAGTTTTAGAGGGTTTGTGTCATGGAAAGAGAGAATGAATGATTCAAATAGTAAACATACCCGTCTTCTCAATGGGCCCTTACTTGGCATAGCTTTTGAACACAGGCTTCATAAAGAGAATAATGATAGTCTGAACTTCTTTATGCCTACGTGCTAGAAAGGTGGGCAGCACATATCCAAGGGCCAGCCCTACAGCTTTCAGTAAGTAGCAGAACTGTTCAGGGAGGAGCTCTTGGCAAAGCTCTGCTACTAAGCTTTTGGTGCAGCTCCTATTTCTAACCCTAAATCAAGCCACTACACTCAGTCTCTCACTTTAATAAGCACTAAATCCACATGCTGGGTTTCAAAAGAAAGAAAAAACCTACATTAACTGTTAAAACTTCCCTGAAACCCACTCATGGGAACAGTGCACATATGGTGTTGTAATTTTTTTTAAGCAAGACATCTGTATTATTCAAGAAATAGCTAAAATCTGTTGGATTCCAGAAACTTTTATAAACTGAAGTCCAAAACAGATAAATTATTTTTATTAGATTCAGCAATCCTCAATTCATGAAGAAAATTCTAGGTGGACAACAACTTTTCAGAAGAGGAACTTCGGTAATGTGTGTGTTTATATCTTGATTTCAAACAGCAAGTGCTAAGAAATTTAATTTCCAGTGCACATGTGATTGAGTACTGCTACATAAATCCTCCACATGGATAATGGGAAATGATGAGCCTATCAGTTTCTCTGCTGTGACTTCTCTTGGCACATGTCACAGTGTTTGCACTTGTTATTTGTGCACTAAATATCTTTGAGCACCTGCTACATGCCAGGCATTGTGCAAAGCAATTGGAATGCAACACTACACAAACCAGCAGATTACCAGCCTGCAGAGATTTTAAATTTCAAAGCAAATATTAAAAATGGCAGATAATTCATTGACTACCATCAAGTCTGGGAAAATTTACTTAAGAATTTGGTTTTCACCTGGAGGCTCAACAGCCCATGAGTGTTGATCAAGCTAATGATTAGTTGCAAGGGTTCCAGGCAAAAAGAACAATATGGAGGCCGGGAAGGAAACAAATAAGACATGTTTATGGGAAGCAAAGCCTATCAGCAGGGCAGAAACACAATGAAAGAAACAGAAGCAAAGACTAGCTGTGGGAGAGGTGAACAATTACTACAGGGGTTTGGTAACACAGTAGGGAATGAAGCTTTCATCTTCACAATCCCTTTCTGCCTTCACTTGCCATGGTTTGAGCGATGGTGTCCACTCCAAAATTCATAGTGAAAATTAGCACCTGTGTCATGGAATTTTTATTGTCTACTTGACTGGATTAAGAGGCTCTGGGAAAGGCGACTGGACCTTGAGGCCACGATGCTGATCAGTGGGTTAATTCACTGAGGGTCCTTTGGAAGTGGGGCCCAGCTGGAGAGGGGTCACTGGGGTGTGTGTTGGAGCGTATATCTCTTGCTCAAACTCTTCCCCTGGGCTCTGCTTCCAGGCAGCCATGTAGTGAGGAGCTTTGCTCCACCATGCCATTCTGCTATAATGTTCCTGGCCTGTAGTCAGCTGATCATGGAGTGAAACCCTTGAAACTGTGAGCCAAAATACAACTCTCTTCCTTTTAAGTTGTCTGCATCATATGTTTTGTAGCAGCACAGAGAAAGCTGACCAATACGATCCCTGTGCAACAGTCTTAAGAGTGTGACCTTCAGGACATGACTGGGTGTTGGGAGTATTGGGAATAGGATTGAAAGAGTGTTCACACACTATGATGTCTTCTTGTTCTCTCCCTGATTGTTACGTGAGGACTCAGCACACTGCCCCCAGCAGACACCAAGTGCTAGCACCCTGATTATGGATTTACTTCCCAGTCTCCAGAACTATGGGAAATACATTTTTATTGTTTATGAATTACTCAGTCTGTGGTATTTTGTTATAGCAGCACAAATAGACCAAAATCCCCTTTCAAAGGATTCCAAATACATACTTTGTTTCTGGAGACAAACACATCCTATCACGGATACAATGATGTAGTCACTCCTTAAATCACTAAGCACAAAATTAGCAGGGTCAATTAGTAAACATTTGACCTCAAAGGAGATGGTAGACAAAGAACAAATATGCCAGGTAAGTAATAATAGGCCCCTGAGAGAGCCACTGAATGCCTTTCACGAAAACTTGCAGATATTCCAAATTTTTTATAATCATGGACTCTGTTTTAACCTGAAAAGAACCAAAACTACTTTCAAGTGGAAACAAAATCAACTAAGTGGAACAGAACAAGTCATTTAATTAGAAAAATATCCACTCTCAAAATTCTATATAACAATGATAATTGCTTTGGAATACAGAAGGAAAGAAAGTCTCACTGCTTTAACACCAATTTTTTAGTTTTTGTGAATTGTTTTCCAACTTTGCACATATCTGCAGTGACAATACTATCTCCCTTAGTTACTTTCTATGTCTCAAAAGATTCTACATCATTATCATTTATAGTGGCAACAAATATTGTACCTCAAAGTAATAATTTTAATAATTTTAACTTAATCCTGAGTATGTGTCAGTGTGGGATGGTTGAGAAAGTCTTCTTAAACAGGAAACAGCTTTTACCCACTAAGGCTTACTGTGTGCTTGAATCACTACATTTAATACAAAGAAATGGATCCTTTTAATAAAATTGTTGGAACAATACACAGTACTTTAATTTCTAAAATGTGGCAATGCCAAAGGAAGTGGAATTAAATTTCAAAAATCTGAATATCGGCTCAAACCATTTATTATTTAAACTCTACTGATTTTTAAATAGCCTTTGTTTTTCAGAGCACTTTTGTGTTCACAGCAAAATTGAAAGTCCAGGGACTTCCTATACTCCGCCTGACCCTTTACAAACAGAGCCTCTCCCATTATAAACATTCCCCACTAAAGTGGTATATTTATTGGAAATGGTGAACTTACCCACACACATTATTAACACTCAATTACATGAGAGCTTCCTCTTGATGCTTTGCATTCTACAGGTTTGGACAAATGTATAATATGTATATCCACCACTATAATATTATACAGAATAGTCCCATTGCCTTAAAAATCTCCTGTGCTCTTTGACTATTTATCACTCTTTTCCCCCTAGTTTTTGGCAAAAATCCATCTTTTCTACAGTCTCCATGTTCTTTTGCAGAATGTCATAAGATTGGAATCATATATAGTATATAGTTTGTTATCTTAGCTTCTTTCATTTAGTAATACGCATGGAGTTTTCTCCATGACTTTCACAGCCTATTAGATCATTTCTTCTTCTTACTAAATATCTATTGTCTGGAGGTACCACAGTTTATCTGCTCTCATAACTAGCCATATATGGTTGCTGCGAAGCTAAGCCAACTGTGCTTCTAAATTTGGGAGCATCCTCCAACTTTCCAATTATGCTTCAATTTGGTTGCCTCCAAGTTTTGGCAAAGTATGTAGCCTTTCATCTTAGTTCCCTTCATTCAACAATATGCATGTTTCTTTCATGTTTTTCAGGGCTGTTCAGTTCCTTTCTTTTTGGCACTTAACAATGTTCCATTTTCTGGATATACCACATTGAATTTATTCACTCATCTAATGGAGGACATCTTAAATACAAGTTTTGAAAATTACATACAAAGGTGCTATAAATATGAGAGCAGGTTTTTGTATGTTGTTTTGTATGATATGGAATCTCTAATTCATTTAGCTAACTACCAAGGAATATTATTGCTGGATTATATGATAGGAATACGCTTAGTTTTGCAAGAAGCTTCCTATCTTTCCAAGTCTCTTTAACTTTTTGCGTTCTCACAGGCAATGAATGAGACACTTCCAGTGCCCCACATCTTTGCCAGCAATTGGTACTATCGGGCTTTTGGATTTTTGTTATTCTAAGGGCCACACAAAATCATTAATTTTTTAATTTTAAAAATATGCAAAAGAAGTAGCCTTACTCCAGCAAGTATTTAAAATAATTTTCCCAGATTTGTTTCTTAAGATTTTTGTTTTCACCAAGATGATTAACTTATTGTTACTGCAGTAGAGCTCCATTTCCTGTCACCCAGTCAGGACCTACCTAATAGACAATGAAGTTTTTGTTTTGCTTTGGTTTTTGTGGTTTGCCATTTTAATTCAACACTTTTATTAGGAGTATAGATGAAAATTATCTTTTTTTCATTAAATTTATTGGTACATTTTAGGTATACAAAAAGATGACATTCATCATTGGGAATTTGCACCTTTATATGATATATCTTGGTTCTTATTTTTTCCCATTCCCCTGCCCTCCCTTCAACCCCTCTAACTCTCCCTATTTACAAAGACTTTTTTTCCATTTTTTCTTTTTCTAATATTTTTTCCTTTCCCTTCTTTCCTTAAGAAAATTATCAAATACATGATTGACTTAGCACACTTAATTGTTCCAGTCTCTTTCTCCCCTTCTGACATTTCTAACATATTTGCTTCTATATACTAATGAAACTACCCTTCAAAAGAACTCCAATAACAAACACTTTCTTTGCCAAATTGCAAGCCAATTGTCTGGCTGGCCCCTTCTTAATGGCCTTTGTCAGGTTTTATTTGACACTCCTTCCTGTAACTTCATTCATTGCATTGAATATACCTCCCTAGTTTGTTTCCCTGTATCACTGCTCTACCTCCTATGAAAGTCTACACACTGGAGTCAAAAGGATTCCGCCATAGAATTTCTCCTTTTCACTTTCTTCCTAAGTAATCTCATCCAATCCCATGGATTTAAAAGTCTTCTATCTGCTGATGAATTTGAAATTTATAGTTCTAGTCCTGAACCTTTCCTGAACTCCAGACTCATAAATCCAACTGTAAAACTTAGAATGTGTAGAACAAAACAATTGTTTCATAAATCTTCCTTTTCACACAGGCTTCGTGCATACCCCAGATGCAGAATCCTACAGTCTATTGCTTCACAGAAAAACAGCAGCCCTTTCTATCAGCTGTCTTAGGCCAAAACTTCAAAGTCAATCTTCACTCCCTTTCCCCCTCCCTACTCTCAATAGCCAAGTCAATAGTAAGTTCTTGCAGCTCTGTCTTCAAAATGTCCTCAATCCTGCTACTCATCACCATCTTCCTTCCCAGCAGTGATCATGTTTCACAGGAGCTGCTACTGTTGCCCACCTGGCCTGGATCCTTCCTCTGTTGTTTCACTGCAATACATTCTTCACACATTGGAGATAGAATCTCCCCGCCTCGCCTCTGTGTTCCTGACTCATCAATAGTAGGTACCAAAATGAGTGTCAGGTGAGTTCCCTCCAGCAGTGTATCAAAACCAATTACTGACAACCAAGTCAAAGGATCTTGAATTTTTCTTGTTCATTTTGACTAAGATCCCAAGAGAAAGAGGATTTGAGAAGACATTCTGGGTAAATAGATATTTTTGGACCCTGCCCAAGAGAATTTGCAGGAGGACAAGAAATGTTAGCAGAAAGATCATGGGTATATATAGTTCTAGAAGCCCAATAGTCTAGCAAGGATGCCCAAAGGGCACCAGCAATAGAAATACAAATGCCCAGATCAAAGAAAATACAGGAAACACAATAGTAGCTCATGAAATTTCTGTATAACCATGTTTAAGTGCCAGACTGCAAAGTGATGTAGCCAATTCTCATCACCTGCAATGAAAGTATGAAGGGGCCATGGTGGGTCATAGGAAAAAGTCAGTTTGAGCTCTTTCCAGGGCAGCCAGGATTCCCATAGGGTGGCTGGAAGGGAGAAGAAAAATGAGCACATTCAGGAGTAAGATTATTACACAAAGTGGAATATCCCCCTGAACTGAACTTTTATTTGTGATTCAAAGGGACTATAAAACTATCTATTAGTGAGCGGAGAAGTTGTAGGTCTGCCAGAGTTTTGAGTCAGAAGCAAGGAGTGATTACTTCCATTGAAGATATTTGTAAAGCAGTGTGAAAAGGAAATATAGAGGAGTTTGATTTTCCTTTCAGTCATACTTGTTCAAAAGTCTAGTTTGTGATCTATCAAAAATACAAATCAAGTTACGTCTCTCCTTTGTAATTGTCCCCAGTGTCTTCCATTGTACTGTACTCTAGAACTAAATCTAAGTGGCCCTCACACTTTCAGGGTCCTATAGCACTGAGCCATGCTGGCTCTCTCAATCAGTTCACCCCGTCGTGGTCCCCAGGTTGCCAACTACTCCACACATGTTGGCTGGCTTTCTTTCGCTACCTTGAGCATGTCAAGTTTATTTTTCCTCAGAGGATTTCACTTCCTGTTCTTTGACTCTGGAAACTTGTTCCTTTAGATTGTGGCACAGATGACTCCTACTTTCTTTTTGGACTACTAAAGTACCACTTTTTCAGGGATTCCTCCTAGGTTGTATTATATAACCATCACTCTACCAGCATTCTACCATTGGCACTGTGACTTTTTGTGGTATTTCCATGACATTTATTATTACATATTCATTATTGATCAGTTCCTTGTATATCTTTTTCTTTTTTTTTGTTACCAGGGATCGAACTCAGGACTTGTGAGGCAGGGGGCAGAACCATTGAGCTAAATCCATGGCTGGATCTCTTTGACATACTACATAGCCATAGATCTTGCCTTACTCTTCACTGGGTTCCCAGCACCTAAAAGAATGCCTGAGATGCAGTAGATTCTCAATAACTCCTTTTGAAAAAAAAAAAAAAGTAAAGATCAAGAACTGAATAATTAGACTAAGTTCATAAATACAAACTGTCCTAATCATTTTCTTGTCACTGGGACAAAATACCCAACACATTCAACTGAAAGAAGGAGAGGTTTATTTTGGCTCATGGTTTTTAGAAGTTTCAATCAATAGTCGGTGGGTCCCAAGGCAATGAGTGCATGACATGGTGGGAGAGCTTGGGAGAGCAAAGCTGCCAGGAAGCAAAGAGAAGGCGGAAGTGAGCCTGAGAGGGAGTTAAACTCTTCCGGGCCACGCCCACAATGCTGCCTGTAACTTGGCCCCACTTCCTGACAGCAGCTCAGCTATGATCTGCTGAGGAGTACAGCACTCCCATGATGCAGTCGCCTTCCAAAGGCTCCGCTTGTGAACACATGGGGGAACTTGGGGGACACCCTAGATTTAAACCAAACACAAATTATAGTAAAATATGTTTTTATTCCCATCCTTTGTTATAAACTAAATCGTGTTTCTTCCAAAGGAGGTTGGAATTGAAGCCCAAAGTCAGAATGTGATTGTATTTGAAGTCCTTTAAGAGATGATTAAGTTAAATGATGGTATTAAGAGATGCCATAATCCACCATTAGCTCTTATCGGTATCCTTAAGAAGAGAAGATTAGGACACACACCCAGCACCATACATATGTGTGCACTGAGCAGTGGCAACATGAAGAGGCAGCCAGAAGATGGGGAAAGACGCTTCCCTTATGGATCTTCAAGGAAACCGCCCCTACCAGAACCTTCACTTTGGATATCCAGCCTGCAGAACTGTGAGAAAATTAATTGACCATACCGTCTGTGGTTGCAGCTGTCCTAACAGACAAACATACCTACCTCCCCCCATCTCGCGGTTACATTTCCACAGTTCTATGAAGGAGAAATCATAAGGAATTAAGAATCAACGACTTCGCCATCAAAGTCATGAAGATAGGGATAAGACGCAAATAGGTCACTTATAGGTTGAAAAACTAAGCTACAAATGACAAAGAATTGACATTTGGGGAAAAAATTATTGTGATAAAATATATATAACAAAACCTACCATTTTGATCACTATTAAGTGTAGAGTTCTGTAATATTAAATACATTCATAATGTGCAACCATCGCCAGCATCTCTTTAAAATATTTCATCATCTCATAAAGAAACTCTGCATCCATTAAACCAACTTTTCACATCTTCCTTTCAGCCTTTAAATCATTCTATTTTATGTCTCCATGAACTTGAGCACTCATTATCTCATATCAGTGGTCTCATACAATAGTTATCCTTTTGTGTCTGGCTTATTTAACTTAGTATCATGTCCTCAGGGTTCCTTTATGTGTAGCGTGTGTCAGAATTTCATTCTTTGTTAAATTTGAATAATATTCCATCCTATGTGTATGCTTCATTTTGTTTGCCAATGGACATGTTGGTGGTTTCCACCTTTCTATTATTATGAATAATGGTATTATCAACATTGATATTAAAAATATCAGTTGACCCTTTTGAGGACACATAAAGGAGGAGATTTGTGGATCATTACGTATTTTCTGTGGAATAACTATGTTGTATTTCACAACAAGTTGATTTTTTTCTATCAATAACAATTGTCAATATGTATGGTCCACTTAGTGCCAGGTCCTTTACATTTCTCTTATGAGACAGGTGCTTAATTTTCAGATGAATTCCAGGAGTGTTATAAGTGTATGACAATTGATATATACAGCATCCTATAATCTCTGACACACAGTGCATCCCTTGGAATCATGAAAAGTTAAATCCAAGGTCAGAGAATACGTGTAGCCATTTCTACTTTGTAATAAAGAAGGTGATGAATTTTTGTTCTTTGCAATAAAGATTAATATAGGCCTAAGTCTGTTAACAACTAAGCCATTTTCTTTTTAATTTAACAATGATAGTTGCATATATTTGTGGGGTACAATATGTCATTTTGATACATTTATACATAGATTGGTTATCCAACACCTCATTTTGGGGAGTAAGAATGTTTAAAGTCTACTCTTTTAGTAATTTTGAGATCTGTAAAACATTATTATTCTTAGCTATGGTCACTGTACTGTGAAATATTGATGGAACTTATTCTTTCTACCCAACTGAAACTTTGTACTTTTTAAAACTTTTTTTTATTCATGAAGTTTATTGGTAGATTTCAGGTATACAATATGATGATATTCATCATGGGAATTTGTACCTTTACATGATGTATCTTGGTTCTTATTTTTTTCCCCATTTCCCTGCCTTCCCTTCCACCCCTCCACCCCTCCCTATTTACAAAGACTTTGTTTCCATTTTTTTCCTTTTCTCATATTAATTCCATTCCCTTCTTTCTTTTCCCCTACCTCTTCCCCTTCCCCTTCCCCTTTGCCCCTTTTCTTCCTATTTCACATTATCTATTAGACATTTTGATCCTTATTTACACTTTCAGTTTCTCACACTAGAGAAACTCTTCAGTGTATCCCATTTATTTCACTTAAGAGTATGGCCTTAGTGTGCATCCATTTAGCTATAAATGTCTCTAGTTTCTTATTCTTTATGTCTGAGTAATACTCCATTTTATAAAAAAAAACACATTACTTTTTGATCTATATCTCTCCTATCCCCATCTTCCTCTTATGCCTATTCTTGAAGACCACTTTGTGAACTTCCACCTGAATTGGGTGGTGAGTGTATGAAAAGAGCAGGCGAGCAACTGTTTCTTAGGAGAAATTCTGAGGAGCTAACATGTGGGCATATCTCGTGGGTAGGGGGAGAAAGGGAAGAAGAAACCTTAACAGCTTTACCAGATAGAGTTAGATGATATTATTCCATTATTCCCCCAAAGGCATCCAAGGACAAATAGAGGTATCCTACTAACCTGAACAAAGCACTCTTCCAATTTCCAAACAAGGATTATTCCATCAAATTATATTGAGACTCAGACAATATGCCAGTAATGAGCAGACCAAAGAGGAAATCCTAGTTTATATGACTCACTGTTTTGAGCAAATATTAACATTGGCTACTCAACACTTCTCTTTGTATCACTTTTCCAGATGACCAAAAAGTTATATAATACTTCAAAGTAGCCAGTAAAGGCAGAATAAACTACCTGAAGTGTTTGGATGGCTAGTTTCATTACCAACAGCTTCAGCCAACTTTGTATTTCTCAGAAACATAGAAAAAGAAAACAATATTTCCCAAGCATTGGAACAGTAAGCCTTCTCTGAAAAGTGCCAAGCTCAGGAAGGATTTAGACAGCATGTCTCTTCATGTCAATGAGCTCAAAAGGAGCTCAGGCTGAACATGGTCAGAGTCTCACAGAAAACAAATTTTGCAAATGTCAGGAAAATTCCTCTTCTCACCATCCAAAATATGTTAGTAGGTCTTCAGCAATGTCAAATATAAATGATGTAAATTTCTTCAATGAGATGGTTAAATTCACTGTCTGAGAATTATAAAATAACCATGACAGTATTATTCAGCATACTAATACCCAGGTGTGAAATAATGATCTGACTGGCCTTTTAAAAAAGGTCAGGATATAAATTAGATGAGTATTTAGTAAATGCTTCTCAGACCTATATAGGATCTTCAGTTTCCATGAGAGCCAAATTTATGTTTTATTTCCAGGCTCTCAATATAAATCATACATGATAAAAGCTACTCTTTTTTTTCCAGTCTAGGTGTGTGTGTGCCTGTGTAGTAGTGTCAGGCATAGTTCCAGTCAGAGTCACTCAATACAGATATTTGAAGGACACACTTTGTCAGATGAAGTTAAAAGCTAGGAGAGCAGAAAAGAAGGCAGAGAAAAAAAATGAAAGATTAGCTAGGTCATGTTTTGATTTTGCTTAGTTAATTACGGATTCCCCTCTCCTAATTTTGTTTCCTAGACTATTGATTCAGTTTTGATTTTAAACTCTCTCTTGGATACCACTTGCTTTAGAAACAGGCGAAAAAGAAAAAAAAAAAGTCATTGATTTTTCTCATGGTCAGTCCCTTCCTGAGCTAATCAGTTACTACCTCCTTCTACTTATCTTATCAGGACTTTCTAATTTCCTCCATTAAGAGATGTCTGCCTGGGTAGTTGCTGAAATCTCTCAGTCTGGGTCCACAAGGAGATTAAACTGAGTCACTGTGTTCCCTTGATGTTCTCTGCTCCCCCCTGGTAGAAGGCAGTGTCTCTGTTTACCAGGCAAGATAAGGGGGTGCAGACAGGGCAAGAATAGAGCCTCAGAAGATGCAAAGGAATTAGCCATTTCTGTTGTGTATACAGTAGGTGACAAGAAAATTCCACATGGCAAAACTATAAAGAGTCTTTCAATTCTAGTTCCCCATACTCAGCTTTGAAAAGCAGAACTCTGATGGGTGTCTGAGGGTGTAACCAGATCCCAGCCCTTTTAAAAAGTAGTGATTAGGTGAAGTGTTTCTGACAGCTAAATAAATATTTTCTAAATAAAAATATACTGTCTGTTTAAAATGGAATATCAGAACCATTTTTAGAAAGGAGGATTGCTACTCTGGGATTCCCTAGCCACCAGGTTCTGTCCTCAATAGAAACTGCTGTTTCACTGACTGCTGCCAGCTGGAAGCTTCACTGGGCCCAGCTTAATGGCATTTTGGTTAAACCATAGAAGGCCTGAAGTTTCAGAGAGCAGCGCAGATTTGAACATGTAATACAGACTTGAGAAGGGTAGACTTTTAGCAGCTTTGTGAAAATGCTTGTGTAATGCTAGATTTAGAGTGTAAGAAATATGTATATATATATGAAATATGTATATATGTATGTACATATGTATATATGTACATATATGTGTGAGAAATATGTATATAGAGATTATATAGAGTTGTGTGTGTGTGTGTGTGTGTGTATATATATATATATAGAGATAGAGAGAGAGAGAGAGAGAGAGAGAGAGAGAGAGACAGAGAGAGAGAAAGAATGAGAGTCCCAAAAAGAAAACTTTACCATTCAATAACTAATCCCAATAATGGTGGGTGATATGGAAAGAAAGAAAGAAAGAAAGAAAGAAAGAAAGAAAGAAAGAAAGAAAGAAAGAAAGAAAGAAAGAAAGAAAGAAAGAAAGAAAAGAAGGAATAGAAAGAAAACTATATGTGGCAGCATGAAATGTTCTCTCACAAGGTTGAAAAGCAAAAGTACAAAAAGACTACTGGGAGCAAGGTACAATCAAAGACAACTTCAAAATTTTTCAAACCCTTCAAAGATCATTGTCTGGGTGTTACTGGGTTTTGGGGTGCTGTAGTCTCCTTCTGGAGGTGGTTTGTAGATTCTTTCTGTCCTGAGCAAAGAATTGGTCAAGACAAGCACAAACAATAGCAAAGATGTGTTAAATGTAGGAAAAGAAACAGGCTCTGCAGAGTTATTTTGGGCCAAGTAAGCAGGAGAATAAGTACACCTTACAGCATGAGGTCAAAATGCAAGAAAAAACACAGTGGCAAAAACTCAACGTGGACAGTCCTTTTTGTACCACCCACTCCTCAGACTGACATCAGGTCCAGGTCGTCCTACGGAAAACCTGATTGAGTTCTTGCAAGAAGTCCGTGTGCAGGGCTTTGGGAACTGTTCTGCTCATGTCTCCTGAGGATTTTGTAATTAACAGATCACACCTACTTCCTCAGACAGCTTTACCAAACCCTAATCTCCTAACTCATTGGAGTTTAAAAAACACATGTATTCTCTATAGCCAGTTTTATTATTATGTATTTTAAATAATTCACATATAAATATATACTGTTTTAATCATATAATTATATTACAAATGTACTCCTGCCTATATAAAAATCATACATCCACTCTGTAAAACCTTCAATTAAGATGAAAATTACTTTTTCCCTAAACCCATTTCACACAAGGAATCCCTTAAAGATTCTTGTGTATTTTTCCAGAAGTTTTCTGTATGATTATAAGAATAATGGGCACCAGTGGTTCTCAAAATTAAAAAGCCAAAATTTCCCCATAGAAGACTCTGGAGCCCATATCCAAATTAGTAAACAGAAATAAAATAATTATTTGCTTAAAGCTTTACCCTTAATTATCTTCAGAATATGATCAGGTAGATGCTTAAGAAGCTGAGTACTTATAAAGATAAAGGACTCAGACTTTCTGAAAATATCAAATACTGAGCATCTAAATAATATATACCAGAAGGTACTTCTGTGTATTTATGGGAAAACCTTCAGTGGTGTGTTAGTAGGAGAAGGGAAATAATTTGGAAATAAGAAAGTTTAGAAATATTTTTGATGCAAGGTTGGCTGAATCCTCAGATGAAAATCCCACAACTTAGCCAATTATATGAAATCACAGAAAGTTTTAGACTTTCACTATAGTGATATTAGAAATCTTTTATTTGAATCATTGATGTTCCTAAGCCAAAATATTTCAGGACTCTTTTTCCTACTTTAGCCGTATCATCCTAATAATCACAATTCATAAAATTAAAGAAGGCCTCTTTTAGGTATTTTAATATGTCCTCATTTGACATGTGGCTATTCGGTTTTCAAATGTGTCTTGCCTGGCTATGTGTGAAATTAAGCCCTAATACAAGGCTCATGCAATTAAAACTGCCCTTACCAAGATTTCATTTCTTCATCATGGATGTCTCCAAACATATTTTGCTATTACAATTCAGTAGTGAATGAAAAATAATTGTAGTAATAATAGAAATAAGAGTCACCAAGAAGCTGTGAATGGCTTTTAATAATCTCATGGGCAGCCTAGAATTGAGGTCATGTTTTAATGACTGGCTGTTATTTTTCCCCTGAGAAAATGAGTAATGTCTCTTCTGCTAGAAAGTACTTTTATGCAACCATTATTTACAGAAAATGTAAGAGCATTCATGGATTTTTACTGACTCAAGAGACTCGTAACAATAAAATAGAAAAAAAAGATGAGATAATTAGAAGGGAGAGAAGAGGATCTCACTTCTGTAGAACTTAAAGACATGCAGTTAGTTCCTTCTAATGATTTAGGCCATAGTCCTTTCTCACAGAGAGTGCCATCTTTCATTAAAGATTTCAGGAATGGTAATGTTTAAGGCCAGCATGCATTGAAGCTCCACATATTTTCAAGGCTTACTACTTGACCATGGAACAAACCAGTGGGTATAACTTCACCATTGCTTCCATCACCAAAATTCAAGGCAGGCACATTTTCCAAACCAGGATTATGATGACAAGTGATGGTGTTTAAAGCATGGTGGAACCAAGATATATCACAAAATGTTTATCATACAACTATTAGGAATTTTAAAGAAAAGCACTTAAAAATTATTAGAAAACAAAATAATTTAATTAAAAACCATGATTCCTCTATTGGATCAAAGAGTTAAGTATTCTATATGACTGTGAAGCAAGCTACTCAGGAAGGTTTAAAACAGCAATTAGAAGTAACAATTAATAAAAAGAAGCTTATATCTATCAGTTAAAATTCAGCCACCCTATTCCAAACTACAGTTATTTCCAGGAGGTATTCTGTCTCCTAGGCCTCCTTCAGAAGTTCTAAAATTTTTAGAATTCAAGGGACTTTTATAATTAACCCATTTTAAGACTTTGAAAAAATTGGGTAAAAATAAACTGAAATTCTCTCCTCTTTCTATAATTTTCTTATCTTTTACTTCATTTGGGGCCCTGTCAGACAAGATTCATATGCTTATCCCTTTAATATATTTTGCTTCTGATTTCTACGTCATGAAAATGTTCAGATTTCAAAATGGAACTTATCAAAAGTCAATAATCTCTATCTAGTTTCCTTTTTAATGTTTTTATTGTTTACTTAGAGCTTAGGTAAAATTTTGTCTTTACCTAGCTAGTACATACTAGATTGGTTTCTCTGGAAAACTCTTACCCCTTGGGAGATGTAATTTGGCAGAGAGAGATGGTCAGAATAAAGAGAGGAAAATTCTGTATTACTTAGGTGATAAATTATACCTGCAGATGCAAGACTAGCTCCATGGTTTTCATGGGTAGAGAGACTACTTTGATTTTGCATCATGTCTGAGGGTAATTTCTATGCTGATATGAATTCCAAAGATCATGAATTGCCAACAGGTAAGTCTCAGAAATATTTCAAATGGTGATCATGCAGTCACTTGGACTCCTTCTTCTCCAAATCCAATGATCGTTTTCTATTTTTCGTATGTTGCTGGATCTCAGCAGCATTCTAGGAGTTCTCTCTCATTTCAAATATTGTCTTCACTTGGTTTCCATAATACCATCCATGTTCTGTTTTAATCTTAGCTTGTAATAAGACTACCCTCAGTTTTTGGTTTTGTTTCTTTCAGTACAGGCTGATCAGAGAAAGACCTAGTACTTTATTTCCAGTCAGTCAATATTTTAGGAATAGATTAAGACTAAATTTTAAGTGAAAAGTCAAAATGAAGGCAGCTTCCATGGGGTTCTGCTTATAGCTGATTATGGCTAGTTAGGAGATACTAAAGCACTTCGACATTTACTTAATTCATTTGCATCCTGATCTGCTCAAAGCAAGCCCCATTTATTGCTGGTAAGATTCCCATCAAAATTGCATCAAGTATTTATAAGTTTATATTACTTGGAAGGGGAAGGGTAGAAAGAGTTGGAGGAAAAGAAGGAAGGGAGGGAGGAAGGAAGGAAGGAAGGAAGGAAGGAAGGAAGGAAGGAAGGAAGGAAGGAAAAGTATGAGGAAGGGAGGAAGGGAGAAGAAGGGAAGGAACGAGAGAGGGAGGGTGAAAGGAAGGATGAGGAAAAAGTGTTAAAAAAATCACCTGCATGCACTTATAGATGGAAGATTTTATGTCTTTTATCTTTAATTTTTAAAGCAAGGCTATCTCAAACTTTAATACTTTCCAGCTCATGTTTGAATATTATCTTACTTTTAAACATGTTAACAATCCAAGATTCTTCCCTCAAAACTAATGAGTTAAGTTTGAATCAAAAGCAAAAAAACCCAAAGCTTTGTTAAGTGCCTGCTTTTTTGGCCAATTGTTCACTTAGTGTTGCCTCCATTCCTTTGGAGGGGGACTGCCATTCACTGACCCCCAAATATCCTAGAAATAATTATCTGATAGGTAGACCAGGTCTCTGTGACCCGAGGGGCATCCAGAAAACCTTCAAGGGGTTCCTACCCATGGATTCTATCCCACTGCTCTGTCAGAGTCATCAGATAATTTAATTTCTAAAAGCTTGTCAAGTTTCTGAGCTGCATATTAAAATGCTAAAACCTCTGTATTAATACCTCTGGGAGTCAGAATGTTTTAAACTATTATCACAAACAAGTAATTGGAAGTACTTGAAAAATGAGAGCAAGATTAAAACCTGATGGAGCGAGGGATGAAATGCCCAGGAAGGAGAAGGAGAGGCTGCAAAAGAGGAGAGCAAGTGCCAAAACAAATCCCATCTCCCTGCAAAATGTCTCAAAGGTACCACGTTAAGTGAGATGCTTCTGCTTATACCAAGCATTTCTGAATTCAATATTTTCCATGGGAATACAAAAAAAGGAGAGATGATGCTGCAGGTGATGTAGTCATATATATTCATGTATATGTTTATTGAAACATAATCAAAACCTTTCCATCCCCATTTGGAAATTGATTCATTTTTCTGCAGTTGCTAGTAGCAGCCCAGACTTTATTTGAGTTTGTTTGTGCTGGTAAACTCCCTGGTGATCAAGCAGAGTCCTCTGTGATCATGTGGGAAGGTCCATTTCTAGAAATTTTCCCATATTTTCTGATGCAACCAAGTGTAACAAGTTTGTGTCCTAATAAACATGGAAATGGAGAAAAAAATAAAACAGTATGCTGACTACTTCCAAGAATAATGAATTGGACCGGGACTTGGGTATGAATCCAGGAATCTGCTTGAAGTCTTCATCTTATACCAAGTCTCTTACACCACTTTTGCATACCCATGAAAACATTAACCAGGAGGATGGGAGTTAGCCATGTACAACCCATTACGTATTCAGCTGCACAGATTTCAGAATGGACGGGTGCCAATACAGGCTGAAAACGTATCTGATCTTTGGTCCTTCCAACTGCCCTTCCAAGCAGGGAAGGCTGAATTTGATCTCCCCTTATGCAAATGTCTTCCTTTTCATGCTGGTTTTCTGGTTGGGTGGCAGAGAGGAAAGACCCTTTGCTTGTTACTGCTCCAGCCCCTAATGTCTAGAGGGTGAGAGGTAGATCCCAGAGGTACAGTGGCTTGGCTAACGTGGGTGAAGCTTGAAGTCTCATCCCCAGCACCTCAGACAAAACAAAGTAATGCTTGACCTTGATGAAACCTCTAACATCTTTGGACATCTAGTACTTCACATATAAAATTTATATTAGGTAATGGCTACCCTCTTATGAATATGAAACACTAAAGAAATAAAGACTTCTGAATTTGAGATTAAAGAGAAGTCTGAATATTGACTCGATGCCTTAATCTCCACCAATAACTAAATCGCAAGTATCAATTTAGCCATTCATGGAAATTGGTAATGCAGTGTCAGGTAAAGAAGAATTTAGACAGAGTAATTTAAAGATGTTTATTACCTACTGTGCACCAACTTGAGCTATATGATGCACGAATTATGATGCCCCTTGACCAAGTCCCAAGGATGCTTGACAAGAGAAAGTAAGACTGAGAGATTAAGGAATTAGTTTTAAAGCACATAGATTTAGGCAAAAGCAGCAGGGGCCTTCAAACCTAGGCCACACCCTAAATGCTGTTGATATCTTTAAATATTATATTTCTCATTTTCCTGTGTTGCTATTGATGTTGAACACATTGTCAGACTGTACACCACATCCATATTTCTCCTTCTGTTGAAATGAAACATTTCCTATCAACAAGTAATTTGCAAAATGAAAGAAACAAGTCACTTCAACTTTACAAACATTTTTGGAGTACTAACACTTCAGCATTAGATTTAAAACATTTTAGTGGTAGCAGGGGTTGAATTACTTTTCCCATACACTTGGATCAATTAGAAGATGCTTTGTGTCTGTATCTATTGCTGACTTTAGTGAAGTTTGGAAAAGATTTGGGTGGAGACAGGAACTATGTTTTTGAGTGTCAGAGTTATGAATTGACACTTGCGAATTTGATTTTCTCAGCCAAACGTGTTACTCAGTCTAGACCTGTGCTTAAGGTAGACTTCTTGAACTAAAGCCCTCTTCGAAGAACACTTTGCGGCTTGAATCAATCTATGATGATTAAATGCCTTGGCATTTTTAAGCATTTTACTAAACATAGGAGATTAAGAAAACCAGGCATCATAAATCTCCCCCTCCTTGGCCCTACATATGGTCTAATAATAGAATTAAGAATTTGAAACATCTTAATCCTTTCAGCTAGAGGAAGATGAGCTCATGTGATCAGACTGTGTCTTTCTTCTGTTAGACTGCACAGCTGTATACTTTTCATTGACTCAAATTTCAAGGCAGCTCTAAGTGAAACTGGCCGTTTGTCAAATTCAAGTTTTCTCCTGGAATTTCTTTCAGACAGAGTGGGAAGCCCCTTTCTGTCAAGTGCTCTCTTTGGAATGACTGGTCGTCTTTCAAACTAGTGTAAGAACGAGTTGATAAACTAAAGAGAGTTTTGGAGATTTATTATGTACAAAGCTGGAGTCATTTATTATTCAGTGTTATATTGTTTACTCAGATGCTAGTTGGTCCATTTGTTAATTTCAACAACTATTTCTTTTTTTGTCTTTGGCGAAATGCTTGCAGTAGAACTTAACCGCAACAATTCTGATGCGAAACAATAAAAAGCAAAATAACGATTATGTTGTCTTAAAAATATCTTTTGAGGGTAGCATCATTGGAAACCAGACAATCCAAAGCCTAGAAGCTGTAGCTGAACCAGACAAAATTGTCTACTGTGGGACTATTTCTTCCATAAAGGGTGAATTGCAATCTATTGATACAGGGCTTCTCACTCCTTCCACATGCTTGCCCAAAGTGTGAGAGGGGAGGAATCGTTACCTTATGTAGAAGTCACCCTATCCATGTGGCTGATTGTCAAATCACACCTTGTAAGTTACTTTCTCATTTCTCGGTTACAACAAACGTAAATCACAATGCCCACTTCAGCCTAAATTGTTCTACTGTCTACTTCCTGCATTACAAATTTTCAGTATTCCATAGCATGCACGCACACACACACACACACACACACAATAGGACTTATGTCCTGTGCTTACTATGTACCTAATATATTGCTAAACGATCAAGGTAAAAAGCATTACTGACAATTGCCAAATACCATTGACTTTTTCTTGACAAACCAACGATGAAATGTGGAACCTCATTTCCACAGTGGAGTCACAGAACCTGCCATTGAAGGGAAATGGTTCCAGCGTGAGCTATCTTATGGGATAGAAATAGAATTGATATGATAATTAGATTTTTCTGCTTCACATTAATTATTTTCCTTCATTGCAGATATTTACCATGTTCAGATTTTAGTTAAAATGATAGCTACTAACCCAACTTCCTTACACTTATCCTTCTATACTTTTCATGAGATCAGTGCCAAACCTCTCTGGTTGGAACTATTTCTTCTAGCCCTCAAATATAGCCTTACGGAGACTGACTTTGGAGGCAACAAAAATAGCTTTGCAGTCTACCACAAATTAGAATGTTTCAGCTACTAGTCTGGTCCTTTTTGACCAATGTGATTTGTTTTGTGGATATTCCAAGTGGAATTTTAAAGGTAGAAAAAGGGGTGGAAGATGCTTTTTCCTAATTCCAGAAGTTAGATTCTATCTCTGCTCCTGTGTAGAACAGCTGAGGAAATAGTGGGCTGCCCTGGACCCATGGAATTGTCTTAGGTAAACCTCGTTTGATTTTCTGAATTGTCATGTGCTGGTTACAATAGCTTGCCTTAGAAATTCCCCAAAGATCCGTTGGAGGAGAGGACTGTAGAGATTAAAATGAGTAAATAAGTCAAAGAAAGAAAGAAAAGTCCATGCCCAGGCTTCTTTATTTATGATACATTGCAAAATCGCTTTGCAACTCAGTGCCAGGACAATGCTTGGGGCAAAGCAAAAGGTCTGTTAGGACACGATTCTTCTGATTGCAGGTATTCTCTTGTATGGTAGAGAAACCTTTTAGTTTGAATAACTTTGACAAGAGGTGGGAGAAAGACACTCATCATTTCTCACAAAGGTTCATTGACAAAAGTTTACGATTTTTATTCGAAAGCACTTCCCACCATGGAGAAAGACTTTGAAATGGATTCTTCATTCAGTCATGCTTGTTATGGTTTCTTGAAGAAGATGACAGAGAAAAAAAAAACCTACTGTTTTTATGGCCAATTCTCTATGCATAAAAAATTAAAATTATTTTACTTAAAAGCTCTATAAGTAAAATATCAAATTCTTTCTCAAAGTTATTTATATCACACCTTTGATATAAAAAAACTATCACAGCTTTTGCTAAAAAGAAAATTAAGTAGCTCCTGTATTTCCCCACTATTTACCTAGTTTATTCTATTTCGTGTGTGTATGTGTGTGTGTGTGTGTGTGTGGTGTGTCTGTGTGTGGTTGCTGTCCAGTATGGAAAGTGTAAACACAGTTCTGGAAATGTTTTATTTGATTTTATTTTCTAGACCTCTGTCTTTCTGTGTTCTTCCAAATCACATGGTTTCAAGGAGAGGGTTAAAATGGTCCTGCTGTGATTTTTCACTTAGATTTTTTTCCACCATTTGGGACACAGAAACAGCTCGCCAAAGTTAAGCTTAATGAAGGCAGCAGTGTCACTTTAAATTACTGATTTCTGGAAAAGGTTTTTTTTCTTTGTTTTTTTTTTTTTTTCTCTTTCAGATTACTGGCAAGTATGTGCCATGCGTCTTGATCTGGTTACTTTTGTAGATGTTTTGCTTTTTTTTCTGTTGTTAAGTCTTGGTGGTCTAACAATTGTTTAGGGTTGTTCCGTCTACCTGGGCCCCAGCTGTCTGGGGTTCCATAAAACCATGTTGAAAGCTAACAGTGTAGAATATAAATACCAGCCAGAGAATGCAAAGTGTCAGGAGAGGGACTCCACAGAACAAATGCAAACAACGTATGTGTCCTCCTGTGGCTGGAGGTAGAAGGCCATGCTTTTGTAGACACTTCATGAGCACTTTTATTTCAGGCCACAGACGTTATAAAATCACTACAGAAGATTTTCTGTAGCTTGACACTGTGCTCCTTCAGCCAAGTAGACTAAATGTATTTTATTCTTATTAACTTTTCTTTTATATTGAACCTTATAGTATAAACTACCACTTTTTATTGTTATCCACCAGCAGCAGTTTCTTGGCATACGCTACGGAGTGAAACATTGCCAAAAACATTTTTTGGCAAAGGGTAACAATTAAAACTGATACACCAACATAGCAAAGAGAGATTAGACTATTTCCCAGCACAGCTTTCTTGATTACTTCAGAAGAAGGCACAGAGCTCCATATGTCACTTCTTTGGAGAGGATGTAATATCCAAGTATATTCCTTCAGACTCAGCAATCTAGCATTATCAATATTATTATATTAAAATAACTCCATGCTAATTGATTGTTTTATTCACCTCATTTTCTTGTTTCTTTTCATTGTCATTATTTGTTTTTATTTGAAATGAAGCTTGAGAAGAAAGCTAGTGCTTTTTAAAGCAGACTGTAATAATAATGCGAATTAAGTGATAGAAATCATGTAAATACATTTAAGTACACTTAAAATTCTTGTGTATTGTTACACATTGTGGTTGTTTAAAATGACTTAAGAATTCATAGAGCAGCATCTGGGGAATTGCTAGAAACAATGGCTGAATCAATAGAGTGGATTTCTGCAACTGTTTGGGTATCAAATTGCTCTAAATTGCACAGCATTCATACAATAGTATCACAATCGGTTAAGACTATTCTGGTTTTGTTGTTTTATTCAATATCCCTTTTCATATCCTAGCACTGCGGAAGACAGTAGCATGTGTTTAAGACAGGCCTACCATTTTGTAGATCGTACTCTTTGCTTAGCTGTGTAACTTTTCTGCATCTTTATTTCTTCACCCAGAATCAGCAGAATTAATACGAGTAACCCTGAGGACCAAAGTAAGGGCAGCCAGTTCTGCCATTGGAACCCCAAGCCTGAGCCAGCTACGGATAGGAGGAGGCTGACACTGGGACTGGTGATGACCTGGGACTCAGCATTCAGCAGAGACCCTTGGATATCAGCCATTGCAAGTCACCTCTGGAAGAAACCTATCTAACTTCAGCATTTAGAAACCATACCGCTTAAGATCTACCAGTGTGCTCTCAATCAGTAACAAGTTCACAGGAGCACACACTTCTTCAAGTGAAGTCAGTAGACACAAGCAACAATAGAAGACTTGGCTGCACCTGTGTGGCCCTGAAGAACAGCAGCAATGAGAAAGCCATTTTGGTGGACAGAAATTGGACCAGCACAAGTGGCCGTCCACTTGGCATAAATTTCGAAACCAGAATTTAACAAGAAAACACATAGCATTGTGGCAGTGGTCAATGGCCTGGACAGGACCAGGAAGCATTTGAGGATTGGAGCCAGCTGTGTTGGGAATGCATGCAGAGTAAGAACCTGCACTTCACGTGAATGTCAAAGAGAGAATGATGTCATTACAGAAGAGGCAACCACATTGACAGAATGATGCAGCCAGATTTCAGTCAGCCTCTATCCTCACGTAGCCCGGTGCTTGTGCAATGAGCTTATATACAGGCTAACCAGAGTGGCTGACCTAAAGGCTGCACATAGTCTCAGCAGCAAGAGTTGTCTCTCGCCAAGCCTAATCTAGGCACTGCTGTTAGACAGCTGACCTGCTAGCACTAGGGGCCAAAGCTATATACTCTATGCTTCCTACTAGAAGTCAGTTCCTGCCCTATTTCACTCAGCTATTTGGTGACTTCTAGAAAGGGCAATATTTCATTTTGAGTCATATTCTGGGTATGGATTTGCATTCTTTGTCCATAGTAGCTCATTCACCCTCTCCCAGTCATCAGAGAGTGTCTGGTCTACCAGCACAACATCACCTCAGACAACATTACTTTATAGCAAATAATCCATGGCCACAGACACATGAGCATTAGCTCCTCTGTTCCTGCCACTTACCATAGCATCCAGAAGCTGTGTTCGGAAGAGGGTGGCCTCTTGGAATTTCAGTCCAGGTACCAGCTTGGGGATGATACCTAGTGAAGATGGGGTGTCATTTTTCAGGTTGCAGTGTGAGATCCATACATGATGTAATGATACCAACAGGTTGAACACATGAGTTGGAATATTGTGGGGGAGAGGTAGGATTGGCCCCACTCATGCCTGGTGACCCATGTAGAGAATTCACACAGTTTCCTGTTCCTACAACTTTAGGGTCTGTGATCTACTTGCCCTGAGTTTCAGTGTGGAGGATGCTGCCAGCAGGAATACAGTTTGAATTCTACTAAGAATTTAAAGCCAAGTGTGCCATATGTCATTTTGAGGAAGCAAAAATCATTGCTGCCAAATAGAACTACAGAGGAATATATGTGCCACGGGGACATCTTTTGGCATGCTTACATTCAGATTTAACTGTAAAAGGGTAATTACCTTTGTCAAATAGGAGAGAAAGCAAGCAACAGAAAGATCCACGGGTTCAAAAGCCTCTAGGTTCGGGAACTGGACCACCCCACCATGAAAGCCACCCAGATCAGTGGAAAATTCTAGAGGAGGGAGAGAAAAAGCCCAGTGAGGGTAATGTAGGAAAGAAATGTTGAGTAGTTACTGTCTTGGGAACAACTGGAGCAGCAGGGACTGACGTTAATCTTACTAGCGCTTTTTTTCCACTGTTGCTGAGGCTATAATGGGATGTGGGGATTTGGGAGATGAGATGAATTGAAGTCTGATTCATTCCCTTCCATGTGCCAGATATTGCACAGTGGAGGTAACAGACACATGACCCAACTTTTCTGGATATCTTCAGCCTTTAAGAACCATACATCCTTGATTGGTGATTAAAAAGAGAAAAGAAAATCTAGGTTTTCTTTCAGTTTATGCATAGGACGTGTGTGTCTTTTACCAAGTTGCCCTTCTAAAGTATTCTCTATGATCTCTCTTAGAAAATGTTTATGCATTAGAGGACTCTATCCAATCTGTCCTCTGGCGTTAGCCAGGCCCTCCGAGGTCAGGCAGTTAGTCTGTACTATTTAGGATGCCTCTTAGTAATTCCAGCATAGCTGCAATCCTGCTAATGCCACTCTCTCTGTAAAATCTTATGTCTTAAGAGTCCTCAAGCTGCAGGTCACAGAAAGCTCATTTCAAACTGACTTACACAGGAAAGGAGGTTTACTGACTTCTATAATGGGAAGTCCATTTTTAGAGGGGGATTCAGCACTGACAAACCAGCAGTTATAAAGTGCCATTAAGGACATATTGTCTTCAATTGCCTTACTCTGCCTACTTCATCCTAAACCTGACTCCCCTCCATTCCCACCTCCATGGTTATGGAAGTTTGCCAGTGGCAACAAAGCCAAGTGTTTCTTCATTCTTGCTAAAGAGAAAGTAAAGTGTGTCTTACCCAGCATTCCAAAGAATAATAGCAAAACTTGTTCTGACTGGTTGGTTTAAATTCTATACCCAAATGTACAACTAAGCTGATTGGTTTAACCTACTGGAACCCAGCTCTTGGGCTGGAGGAGGTGCAGCTTTCCCCAAAGCATTCTGGCTGACTTGAGGATGTGTGAACACAGACAAATCAGGAATTGGTAGGAAGTGAAACTGGGTAGGCGGGAACCAGCTGTGTTCACTAGAAGCACTTTCTTTCTAAGCATAGGTGAGTTCACTCCTTAATCCCTCGTGGAGCTGAAGACCAGAAAAGTAACAAACACAAAAATTTACAGACAAAGTCAAACCCAAAACCATAAAAATCAATCCCAGATATGACTCACTGAAAGCTGTAGATGTCTTAGTCACTTTCTTGTTGCTGGGACAAAATACTCAACACCCACAAGTTAAAGGAGGCAAAGTGTGGAGAGGTTTCAATCCACAGTCAGCTATTTCCAAGCCAGGGTGGCATGGCAGAGGAGAAACTTCATGGCATGGCAGTAGGAATCAGAGCTGGTTCAAGGAGGAGGAGGGATATAGATACTCTTCTGTCCACACCCACAGTGGCCCACCTCTTCACACAGGCTTCACTTTGGAACATCATACCCAGCTACCAACCTATGAGAAAATTAATCCAATGATTATCACACACTCACAATACAGTCACTTCCCTAAAGCCCCAACTATGAGTATGTGAGGCTCTAGGGTGGGGGGATATTTAGATACACACCCTAACAACAGACCACTCTCCACCACATAGAATATCCTCCATGCATTTCCTTCCAGCTATTACTGGGCACACATGTCCTTGGACATCTGGTGGCAATGCTTATTCTTGGGGTGGACTTGACAGTCTACGGTTCTGACAAGTTCCCAGCTGATGCTGAAGATGCTGGCCTGGGAATCCCACTCGGAGTTTCTGTCTTGATGAACAACCAAAATGTTCATCTCAGGGGGGAGGTGTCCTTGAGCTTGCCTACCACTGCCTTGAATCCCAGGTAGAAAAATACAATTTCCAAAAACTGAAAAGCTTTGAAGAGTTTTAAGTATATCCCCAAAGAACACAAATATTATAGCGTTGTAAGAAGAGTTCTCAATGTCAACTCCGTATTGTTCTCAATTTCTCCTTCTTGGTGAAATTATTAATTTACCACAGTATATTCAAAGAGGCTCATAGATGTCTTTAATCCCCCCCAGGCATATTTCCTCAATGATTAATTTCAACTTCTTAAGCTAGAGGAAAAACCAAAAAATCTACTAGAGTAAGAAGACACAGACAAAAAAAGTTGAAATTACACTTTCCATAGCTTTCTTCAGGTTACAGGATCTAGTCTCAATGAGGATACACATATGTATATCATCTACTAGAGAAAATAATGCCAATAGCTCATGACATGCTGCTGCTGCTTCTGCTTTTTCTTCTCCTTCTCTTTTTTCTCCTTCCTTCCTTCCTCTTCCTTCCTTCTCTTCCTTCCTTCCTTCCTTCTTTCCTTCTTCCTTTTTTCTCCCTTCTGGGCTTCAACTGCTGATTTGGGGATCTAAATTCATTTAGGATAATATTTTTATTTGGTTATGCATTTCAATTTTAAACAGCTAGCTTACTGTACTTTGCAAACACAATTCACATTCATAGAGAATGCTGGCACACAGGATGAACCATACTTTATAGACAGGGTGGCAGGATGCATTACTCATGGGCACACAGGCAGACACCTGAGACACGGTAAGCAAAATTCATAACCAGCTTTCCCATATGCACTGAGTTTGTAACTAGTATTAGAACAGAATCCAGCAATATTTGTTCATGGTCATGGTTATTCTATTTACACTGCTTACTTAAGGCAGGCTTTTTGATATTTGATTCTCTTACATTTCATATAATATTTAGTTAGCAACAGAGAAAAATACTTGTTTTCTTAAAGAAGCACAAATCAAAGGAGTAGGATCCAAAGTGAGAACTTTTCACCGAGTCCAGAGCCTGTAGAAATGCCTTTTCAGGTATGGATGATACTTCTTTATTCATGAGCCTCTCACATAGTGGTTTTACCTTTGTCTGTCATTAAAGGGCCAGACCTAGTATTATATGTAACTCAAGGCAATTGTAAAATATAAGTATATTTCCCCTCTGTTTAAATAATGGAATAATTTGTCCCATAATCACATTGGTCTCTATGAGCCCTTGAAGTTTTATGAAGGTGTAAATTGTGAGTCACACCATTACTCGGTTATTAAGCTTGATTTCCACAGTACTTTTTTAAAAATATGAGTCCTAACTTTGCTTAACTTTGAACAATTAAATTATTTGGAGATACGTCACTATGAAAATCATGAAGCCCTGGCCCATTGCTCTAATCAGAGCATAACAGATGTGGCACTGCTCTTGTGTTAGCTGAAGAGGTAAGAGGTAGGCAAAAGGGCTGTGAATGTGCCCTAGAAGCTCACTGGTAATTAATTCTAGCTGTGTCGTCTGCTAGCAAGTTATGTAGTCTTGGGAAATATGCTTACAATATTTGGACTTCAGTTTCCTCTTCTGAGAAACAAAGAAATCTTTTTCCATCCTTTTTAGGAACTTTGTAAATGGTTGATAAATGTATAAACCTTTAGGAAAGAAACAGGTATATAGTATACACTCAATAAATGTCAGAAATTGTTATCACCGTCATTCAGTGGTTATCAATTAGAGGTGAATTTAACCCCAGGGCATATCTCCCATGGTTAGGAGACCTATTTGATTATTAGGACTAGAGGTGGGGCTGCTACTGACCTCTAGTAGGTGGAGGCCAGAGATGCTACTGAACATCTGACCAGACATCCTACCACCACTACAACAAAGAATTATCCAGCACAAAATGTCATTAAGGCCATGGTGAAGAAACCATGCTATAGCAGAAAATGCTTCTTGTGCTACTCTTAACCTCTTTATCGTACTCTCAGTCTGACAAAAAGCTCTATTTCGCCTCATTTAAGAACATATATATATCATATTCCACACGTACAACTGAAAGTTTTCCACAACCACACTTATGTAATGCTAACATCCAGATCAAAAGTTAGAATAGCAACAGCACCTTCGTTATGTTTCTCCCTTAAAAAAGCCATATTTCTCTCCAGAAACATAGCAGATTTTTGTGTTTATACTTCATTCTATGGAATAATACATTAAAGTGTACTGTGGAAGCTGGGATTTTTCCTTAAATATTGTGATTTTGAGATGCAGCCATAGTATTTCAAGTAGGTATAGTTTATTCATTCTCCATAATACATAGTATTTCTTTCTGTAACTACACCAGAACTTAAACACTCATTGGACTCTTCAAAACATTCTGTAGCTTAGAGCTTGAAGCAATATGAATAACATTCTTATTATGTACGTTCTAATACACACACAGTAAGTCCATGACTTACAAACATATGAGTTGCAAACTTTCACAGGTATACTGTATAAGACCCACTTTGTCAGTTTATGAAGGAATCTGACTTGCAAACAATTCTGGAACGCAACTTGTTCATAAGTCTGGGACTTACTTTAGGACTGTGAAAAGTATTTGAATTTTTGCTTAACCTATTAATCATAATAAATAGAAAATCCAGTCCCAACTCTACATTACAGTTAAAATAAAATCCAAGGTTCTTTTTAATAGGCCATGATTTCTAGTATGCCAGAAGTGGTTCCAGTCTGTGCTTGTGGGTCCTGACATCTGCTTTCTCTCTCAAAGGTGTCCTACAAATTATGCTTAAATGTGTGCTATTAGGCCATTGACTAATCTACTACACTACTTCCCAGCTCTTAGCAATAGGAGACAATCTCCCATTGCTCACTCTGCCCCAGCTGGACTGTTCTCATTCTGATTTTCTAAACCTATCACCTACTTTGCATGACTGGGTGCCTACTGTATACATTAATTTATGCACTCTGGTCATAGTTGATACTTTCACATCTTTCAACTCCAAGTTTAAATGCTAAGTCCTTGGAGAAGCATTAACTTGTCAAAGTACAGCAGTTCCCCGACCCCGGATGGGTGTGTTCCAAGATCTGCAACTGAATACCTGCAAACATGGATAGCATCAAGCCCTACAGTTAATGCCCTTTCCATCTTAACTGAGCACTTGTCATATACTGAAGCCATTTCTTCACACATTCAGATAGAAGATTTGTTTTTACTGTAGATCTTAGGACCCTCAACATACTATTTTAGTCTCTCCTCATTGGCCTAAGAATCTCCACCTTTTCAACTAAAAGAAGCTTTCTAATACTTCATTCACTTTGGAATATCTGAATTGCCAGCATTACTACTCTTGTGCTTTGGGACCATTGTTAAGTTAAAGAAAGGATACATGACCACAAGCACAGTGATACACTATGAGGCTTGAACTGACAACTGATAGCTGCCAAATAGCTAACAGGTATGTAGCATATACAACATGTATACACTTGTCAAAGGGATTCGTATCGGGGCAGGGTGAAGCAAGACAGTGTGAGATTTAATCACACTATGTAGTGCACAATTTAAAACATGCAAGTTATTTATTTCTGTAATTTGCCATTTAACTTTTTCAGACTATGGTTGACTTTAGGTAACTGAAATGATGGAAAGTGAAACTATGGATGGGGGTACTGCATATTCTTCCCCTTTCCCCATATTTACTGTGCTTGTACACTACTTCCTTCATACCACTTCTCATGCTATACAACTGCTGGTTTGTGGGTGCAAGTGTTTAGTAGTCTTCCTCCAACCCTCCCCTAGACTGTAAACTCCATTAGTCTAAAAATTAAACTTTCTCACCTTTGAATAGACCTTGAATATGTGTTAAATTTATAGGTGAATGAATAATCAAGAACAGTTAGATAACTAAGTGGGAAATCAGAAGCTTACCTTTAAATCATTGTGTTTAGTTCTTTAATGTAATCTCTTTACAAATAATTACCTAGACAGTGAACAAGCAACATACAATGATTCTAGGTTAAAAAACACATAAAAAAAGAAAATTACAATATACTTTAAAAAAAATCATGTAACTAGAATAAAACTATGATGTCTATCACCAGTCCTTATTTCTAATGACCATAAGAAATGAAATTAGGCCCATGTTTATTATGTAATGTGTTAAAAAATTAATTTGAATGTATTTGTAAATTTCTTTTCTTTTATTTATTTATTTATTTTTTGAGGTACTGGGGTTCGAGCTTGGGACCTTGCACTTGTGGGGAAGGTGGTAGAACCACTGAGCTAAATCTCTGGCCCTATTTTGAATGTATTTATGTCTCCCGAAGACATACCAAGTATATATTACATGATGAATAAAAAGATTTACAAAATAACAATATGTACCATTTACAAGGCAATCATTATAAACATAACCAGCATTTTAATGCATTTATCTTCTTTAAAAGGATTTCACATTCTCTGAATTTCTGTCAAGATATCATTTTCCTCTACCTTCGTCTCTGCTTTCATAGGACTTTACTATTTCCTTCTTAACTGGTCTTCATAATTTCATGATATAGACCATTCACTCATTCATTCTCTAACAATAAATCTTTTAAAATAACAATCAATCTTACTTTCTCTAATGTTTCAAATATTTTTGCTCACCTACAATTTTGACAGAAGACACTAGCAATCCACTGAAGCTATACTGGAATAGAAGGTGATATTGGTGGTTGTTCACTTTTTATTTTTATTTATTGTATTTTATTTTACTGACTTCAAGAAAATTAAGAACAACAGGAGCTATTCTTTCATATTTTCCATTCCCTATTTCTCATTAATTCAAAACCACTCGATAAGAGGCAAAGAAGGGAAACAAATCTGCATGCATGGATCCTGAATCCATTTCTACCCTATGCTGGTAAAGCACGCACACTGGAAGTGGCATATCCAGGTTCTCTGGTACCAAGAGGCTCCAGGAAAACCTAAGATCCTCTGAAGTCATTTAAAAGTATTCACTGACTGAGGTTGTACATGGAGCAAAAATAATATTTAAAAGTAGAAGGTGAAACATCCAATTCAAAAAAACTATATATCTGGGCCAGGGATTTAGCTCAGTGGTTCTGCTGCCTGCAAGTTCAAGGTCCCAAGTTCGATCCCTGGTACAATAAACAAACAAACAAACAAACAACTGTATATGTTGTTTCTTCCTCAAACTAAATCCCAAATCATATCTCTCTGACTCTTTCACTAACGCCTAGACCAACCATAATTACCTCTGTCCTAAACTGATGCCGGTTCTCCATGACTATCCCTGCTTTCACCCACACTAGTCAATTCTCTCCCCAGATTTATGCTTATAAAATTCAGATCTTATCCCCCACCCATTGTTCACCCCTCTCAGAGGACTTCTCCCATCCCACTCACAGGATGGTCCAAAGTCATCACCAGGGTCCACCAGGTCTGTTTGCTTCCCCATTCGACTCTATTTCAGCCCCTAAAGGACCATGGATGTTCCACAAACATGCAAGTCACAATCCTTGGTAAGCCTTCATGCTCTGTCCTTCCTCTGCTTTGAGTTCGCCTCTCCAGATGATTCAGCTGGCTCCATGTTCATGAATCCCATCAGGAATCCTACTCAGCTCTCATCTCCTCAGAAAGGTCTTTCCTGACCACACCGCCTAAGATAGCAGGCCTCATCCTAGCATCCATTACCCTGGCTTGTTCTTCTTTATAGTCCTACAGTGGAATAATTACATATTTGTTTGCTTTGTGTTGGTCCAACTCTATGAAGGAAATATAAACTCCATGCAAGTAGGTACTTCATTTTTCCTTTCTTGATTGGAACATAAACTGGTGTAAAGTATAAGTTTGAGTGATTCCTGATGGCAGTATTAATAATTATGACATGGTGAAATCATTTGAACATCTATTGCTTGTCGGGCTCTGCACTGGGTGCCTTTTATGCATTATTTAATGTATTTCTGCTATTGAATTACTGCCACTGCTGTCCCTATTTTACAAAGAAAGAGCACCAGACTAAGAGAGGTCAAGTTATGCTCCAGTAGTGTCGTTAGTCCTGATCTGACTAGGTTTTCTTCTGTACCACTGCTTGATCCTAGAACCTAATCTTCTAGATATATTATACTCTATGAAGTACTAATGATACATTTCAATTAAGTCCATTTTTTTCCAAAGGAGGGATTATAAATGTTAGTGAGAAGAACAAACAGGAGTATTCATAAAAGGGAATCTTACCCCCACCCTGGTACATACACTTTGTGCTTTACTTCAGGGTCAAATTGCCAGGTGCTAAAAGGCAGGCAGTGGCTTGAACTTCCACACCACGATAATTATCAAAATACAGGGGAACTGAAGGAAGCAGAGAAGACCAAATGCAGAATTCTCTGTATAGAAAGAGCCTTGAATTTATCTGCATTTTAATGTCTTTCTACATTTTAAAATATTAGTTGAAAGGGGGATTTGAGAGTGTCGTGCAGCCAAAGAAAACATTTAATACACTGTTACACTAGAATTTTATTATACTCAAGTTCACAGGCACCCCTGCTGCTGCTGCTGCTGCTGCTATGGTTGCTGCCTGTCCAGAGACTGGTGAATCAGTGGTTGTGTCTGAGAAGGAGACAAATAGGATGGAAAAAATATCCATTTCTCTGGCTCTATGTGTATTTTAGAAGGCAGTATGGTTGCATCATGTACTTATGGTAACAGAGTGGTAAAAAGAAAAAAAATTGGGTTGAAGTATCAAATTAGCTTCGTTTTTTTATAACACCGTGGCACAGGTTTTTTTTCTTTTTAATGTAGTAGACATTTATATTTTTGTATTGTCATGGAGACCATATGTGATTCAAATAATTATGCACATTATTATGGAATAATTTGTCTCCTGTGAAGTCATCCTTTTAGTGATACATGCTGTGGATAGAAAAGATGAAAGAAGCAAGCCAGAGAGTGTATATTTATACAATGTGACAAGTACATACACAAAGAAAGATGATGTAATAATGGAGGTAATTTAGAGGTTCTGGCAAGTACATGGGTGGTAAACCATGACTGCAGTTGACTCTCAAAAGCTGGGCTGAATATTCCTGGGGGAAAAAACTTATTTATATTTTTTCAAGAAACATTCAGGTTAGGATAGGATTCACTTGAGCCTAATAACTACCAATCTTCTGTTTCTGAAAGAAGGAAAGAAAGAAGGAGACTCAATCTTTTAATTCACCAATCTGTAAATTGGGGTCGATTAATGGAATGCACATTTTCTCCTCTAAAGATGAAGATGATGAAGTAGCCATCTCCACCCTGCAACCAACTGAGAGCTCTCTCTAGACTTGTCCAAATCTTCCTGTGTGACCTTTTATACCACCCTTGGTTTGTGTGTGGAAAGAGCAAGACTACAGTATTTTAGTTGCGCGTAAGCATCAAGTTCCATTGACTTGGTAGAGTCCATTTTCAAGAAATCTTTCTTTCAGAAAGTAAATTTGAAGCCAGGCATGCTGCTGCATTACTGTAATCCCAGCACTCTCAGAGTCTGAGGCAGGAGGCTCATAATTTCTAGCCCAGCCTGGGAAGTTTAGCAATTAAGCAAGACCCTGTCTCAAAAGAAAAAATACAAAAAAGGGTTAAAGATGTAGCTTGTTTTGAAGGCCCTGGGTTCAATCCCCAGTACTACAAAAAAAAAAAAAGTAAATTTAATTTTCAGACAATTTTAGATGTACGGAAAAACTGAATACAGTCTTACATATCTCTTGCCCAGTTTCCTCTGTAGTTCTCGTCACACATTACTGTGATATTTGTCAAAACTAAGAAACAAGTACTGGTGCACTACTATTTAAGCCTTCACATGGATTCCACCAGTTGTCCTATGAGCTCCCTCTCTGTCTTAGCGTCTGGCACTGTGTGTCAGGTGCCTCTTACCACTTAGGAATTGTTTTTACATTTCTTCGGTGGAGTGGAGATAGGCATGCGGTAGAGCATGAAGCCCAGTAGATAGACGAAAAACCAGAATCTGACGAAAAACCTGAAATCTGATCACCCTGAATGATCGATCCCAGGACCTTGGGAGACTGAACCTCATGGAGCTCCTAAGTTCCCCTGGAGCAAATCCAAGACGAAGAATCTGAAAGAGTCTGCCTCTCAGCTCAGCCTCAAGTGGCCCTCAGGTAGAGAAGACAGGGCCAACCTGTGCAGAAGGGTGCCTGGCCCTGGCGAATGCACCCTTTCAGGGGAGGTCTCTCCCTCCACACCCAGTTGCCCCAGGCCCCTCCCACAGCCTCCTCTGCGCCGCCTGCTCAGTCCCTGCTGGTTACAACTTTTGCCTCCTCGTCTCCCTCCCTCAGCAGGACACCAATCCTGCAAGCTTGCAAAGGCCAAACAAAACTGGAACTCACAAATATGTAACTGTTTTCCTTAGCTCATGGTGTAAATCAAAAACGGGGGTGGGGGTGGGGGGGAATTCTGTTAGCACAAGGCTCGGGAGTGTTTATTTTTTTGCCAGCTGCAACCTGCTACCCTCACAGGGGATCACCTAAAACCAGTTATGGTTTAGGTTGGAGGGAGATGTCAAACTTAAGCTGCGGGCTTGGCCTCTCTCAATGAATTACGACCTTGTCAAGAACCTATTTTTTTAAATCAATGCAGGTTTTCTATCAAATCAAATACCTGCACACTAAATTATAGTTTTGGTGCCAGGCTGGCTCTCCAAATTTTGTTTCCCCTTTGCTAGTTTTTTCCAGTCTCCTCCCCCTACCCTCCTCCTTCTCCTTACAGTGATACAGACAGTTTTTTGTCCATAAGGAGAAATTGAAAAGCAAGCCCTATACTTGGTGGGGAGACAGCCTTTGCCATCCCTTGTGCACACAATACCAGTGCTCACCATCTGGGTCTGACTTGAATGGCAGAAGTGCTCCACCTGTACACTATCAAGGAGGTCTTTTGGATTCAACTTAGTGGCAGAGAACATCTTTCTTTCAGAAGAAAGATGTTGTTTTTGTTTTCTTCCAAAACGATGGGATAAAGAGGTAAATATATAGATAATTGTGTGGGTGCATTTTCCAAACATCTCTCCCAGTTTTGTCAAGTGATAAATATAAATAAATTTCAGAGAGACAACAGATCCTTCTTTTCTTCTTTCCTGCCTCCATTCCTCCTCTCTCTTCTTTACTCTTCCCCTAACTTGTTTTAACTTCCTTCTTTCGCTTCAACTATTTCCTTAAACAAGAAAGGAAACTCATCTGCTCTCAGATTATGTTCTTCCTGATAAGTTGGACATCTAACTTTAGAAGTGAGCTTGTTCTAGTAGCTTAGTGGAAAGGTATTAAAGCTGGAGTTGCCTGCCCTTAATACTCCAGGCAAAGCCAGCTGAGGCTTGAAGTACCTTCTATGGAAATGTGGCAAGAATGATTCCTCTATAGCAGGAATCTACCTGGGTCAACATCCATTTCAAGCAAAGCCATGGAAGCATATAGTCCAGAGCTGGCACTGAGAGGGCCCTTTACATGGCCCGGAAGTCCTTATTTGATGGTTTTCCAATGAAATGCCACATATACTTCAGTGCATGTGTAAAGAATCCTCCAATGAATTACAAACTATTTTCAGTAGCAATTAGGGTGGCTAAAACACCAATGAGGAAATCCCAAACAGCTGTGTTTGAGTCTTCTGAACCCAAATCAAATATTTTCTGCTTGGACTCAGGATATTTTCCATATGTTATCACGGTGCCCGTGTCACAGTCACTGCACACTAAAGGGCTGTACTAGCAGGAGCTCCTCTCTTCTCCTTTCTCCCCACCTTATCCAGCGGGAAGCCACCATTGGTGAGTAGCCATGCTATGACAAAGGCATGCTTAACAGTGCCCCTGTTGGGCAGTCTGAATTGCGAGTTTAACTCTTCCTCTGAGAAGCTTAAGGTAAACCCAGGGAAAACAGAGAAAAATGCTCATTTACAAACTAAAGTAAAAAAGCCAAGACGCCTAGTTGTATCAGAGGGGAGCCTAGGTACAAAAACATCCACCTGCGTCTGTCTTCTCTTTAATAGGTTTATAAATCCACTGGACAGTTATTTCACTAAATTCTTACTATGTCAAATTTCCCAAAGCTAGTTAGGATACAAATATAAGTAAGATGTGAGGAAGCTCATAAACTGTCAGGAGAGAACATAAACAACCAGTGCTAATATAGAAGACTGAGGCCAGTGACAGGAGAGGACAGACTGCTTTTAAAGTTCAGCATCCATTTGCCTCATCTGAACACTTCTTGAGAAAAATATCAACTCTGCTGTCCCTGGAGCCCTCAGCTCATCTGCTTTGGATACAATTAGCCTTGATTTCCACTTCAAGGATGGGGCCTGATGGATCTAAGCTACTTCATGAATCTGATGCTTCGGGCTTCCATGACTGGAGCAGAGATGGAAATAAGACCCAATTCTCACAAACAAGAAAGCATTGCATGTACTAAGAAGCCAGAGTTCAGATCCAGGAAGAAGAAACTTACTGTGTGCATCTTATCCAGTCCAAGGTCAGTATCCCCAGAGTAGACAATGGTGAGGAGTCAGGTTCACTGTGTGAAATATGGGGCCAACCAAGGCTCCCCTGCTCCTGTAAAAAGACAGGAAGTATACTTGGCCTTTGAAGCTGTCCAACTACAAAAGAGAAATGAAATTATACCTGGAAAGAGGACTCTTAGCCAGGAACATACAGTCCCCAATTCTGTTGCATCCTAGGGGAGCTTGAGAACTCAATCTTCCCAGTATGAAGTGAATAGAAGAGAGGCATCTCCCTTGAAATTTAGGGTGATTAGGATGATGCTGTGCTTTCTCACTCTTTAGCTTCCCACATGTCCTCAGAAACTTCAAAGATCCCAAGATACAGCAAAAGCATAAGACAAAAGGATAGCACAGCTCTGAACCCTGCATGGAACACAACCAGACACACTGATTCAGACTGTACCTGGAAGGAGAGCTGGATTTCCATTATATTAACCTGGCTGAATATAGTAATTTATCAAAGTGTTTAGCTTAGCCTACTTGAAACTCTGGTGAAAGATGACAATACAAGTCCTGGGACTGTTCTAAGAATCTTGAAATGCAGAAAGAAGGAGTAGTCCAACTGGTAAGGTGGAGAACTACAGGGAAAGGAGACAACGAAAAGAAATTATACAAGATGAGCTGATACATAAAACTGCAAAACATATGAACAAAACAAATAGTACTCTGGGGTGGATTCACTCCATCCAAAATAAGCACATGCATGAGTTAATTCACAGAAGTACTCTGAAAATCACTGGGGTGATTTTCCTGTCTTTCTATCCTTAACAGTCACTTTTGCATCCCAGAAGAAGGCTGGAACCACCCAAAGGGGCCACAATAGGCAGCATGGAAGGCAGCAAAGCTGAGATCCTGGAGCTGCATTATGTGCACACTGGTGCCTGCAGCCAGCCCTAATCATGGTTTCAGACCTTCACTAATACTCTGAACTTGTTTTTTCCCCAAGGCCATCTTCATGGCCTGCCTCCTCGGCAGCCAGACAAGACCTGACACTCAACAGGGCTCCACCTTCAGTTGTAGGCTCTGCTGCCACCACCTTGAAATGCTTACAGTCTTTGAACAAGGTCCCTGCTCTTTCCTTTTGCACAGAACCCCTCAAAGGGTATGGCGGTAACTGATTAAGGCAGTAGCAAAAGTGCTAAGAGAGTATATAAGGGAGAAAGGTAATATTTGAAACATGCCTTGAACAGAAGTAAGTGTTAGGGGGAGACAGGGAGAGAGAGAGAGAGAGAAGGAGGGAGAGAGAGGGAGAGGGAGAGAGAGGGAGAGGGAAGGAGAGGGAGAGAGGATGTTCTAGATGAAAATAAATTATTTTTAGAAGCATGCAAAATGACATTGGAAAAATAAATGAATATACTGACTGTGGACCCGTCACCCACAAGGTTAGATAGAGTAAGAGTTAGGGGAAAAACTGAAACTCAAATATCAAGTTGGCTCTGGATTGTGTGGTGTTGAATGGCCTAGTGGGTACTTTGGAATTTATTCTTTAGATTTCCAAGTAACATCTACTAATTTTTACTACTGCATGATATATAAATCTCTGCTATTTCTATTGCTATATTTAGATAGATATAATATTTAAATATAAATATTTATATTTCCACATATATTTTATTCATTTATAGTTTAGAAAAATATTTGGGCAGCAGAATGACCTATTGCAAAGTTATCACAGTTCGGGAGGAGGGGAATGCTGAGAGTTGGAATATAGACTGAACAGGACAACACAGATTAAGAGCAATTTTAAAAGTAGATTAATATCTGCACAGTTCTCAGCTGAAATCTGTGTAAGTGGTAAGACATCAATAAATATTAGTTAGGTTGGGTTTTTTTCTTTTTTCTCACAAGACTTGAGGAGTGATTATGTTGAAGATGATAGAGTGGAAAAACTAGAAATCAGTCTTAGGCATACTGTCTGTTGTTGTTTTTAGATTTGTTTTTGCTTTCTTAAGTTAATTGAATCATGTTTTACCCAGGCATCTAAAACAGAAGAACACAAGTGTACATTCATCCCATAAATACAGCAAATTCTTGAGCTAATAAAGGAAGACATTGTATTTATGAAGTCTCCTTTCATTAAGAGGGACAGTGCGCACTGGACATTGAATTCTCTCATTTTGTGGTTTTGCCTTGAATCATCTTTACCCTGGTACTAAGCAGAAACCTACATATTAAACACTCCTTGGACGAAATCTTCTTTACAATTTTTGCTAGCCTTTGGATTTAGTAACCAGTAATTCTGCAGGCAGGCAATCTCTATTTGGAAATTAAGTATGGAAGAAGACAATACCCTGGAACATTTCCTTCTTTCTGAGGGACTTTAAGTCCTTGTAAATTAGGGACATTAGACAATATCTCTGCCCTTAACTGAGTGCATGGCTCAAATCTGCTCATAATTATCTCAGTGTTGTTTCCACTTGGGAGTTGATGCTTTGGAATTACATGAATATAATCATCACATAGTCGTAAGTTATTTCTCTTCTGGGACTTCTGTTGAAAAAGAATTTTTCAATAAAATAGATTGCTGACTTTGGCTGCTTGGCATGAGGAGCAAGGCAGTGAAGATAAACTTAATTTTATTATAATCATTATTAAATAAAGATTTGGTGAAAGAGCGATGGTATATTTTTGATAGAAATTACAAGAAATTTATGTAAATAACCATGTAGATGTTATACATCCCTTAGGCTCCAAAAAATATTCTAAGTCACTACAGCGTTTTTAGAAACATGATTTTTTATTTATTTGAGAATTTATCAATCTGAGGGTTCTCATTAAATTGGGCCCAAACTGAAAAAGTATTTTCAAGTTGAGAAGCTAGCTTTCAAAATGTAAACATCTTATTATAAAAAGATGACATTTCCTTTCAAGAACTAGGTTTTTAATCCCAAGATTATAGTTTAATTTTTATTGTGGCATGCACCTACCTGACAGTGTCCTTGGCTCCTGTCTCTGGTAGTTAGGGTGTTTTGTTTCCTATTCACCGGTATTAAATCTGAGTAAAACAGTGGAAAGAATACAAGTTCTGATGACACTGAATTTCAGTTCAAATCCTCTAGCATTTCCTCTTTATATTTGGTATTAAGTAAGTTACATTACCTCTCTGAGCCTCAATGACCCTGTCTAAAACAGGGATCATAATTACTTCAAAAGACTATTATAAATATTAAATGACAAAAGTCACGGGAAAATGAATTCTAGAGTACAAATTCTTGCAGAATATGCAATGGTCAATGCAAACTAAACACTGAAGAAGGGTCTGAAATTTGACTAAAAGGCAGAACTATAAGAAACCAAGACTAACTTATAATGTTCAAGGAGAAAGAGTTAAACAGTATACGGTGTAACACCTAGAAGGGAGGAAAAAGATTTTCATAAGGCATCACAGTAATACATCAAAGCTTAACAGGAGGAGAAGGGAGGACAGAGAAGGGGATATGAGAGCTGAAATCTGAAGCTTACCTGACCACCTTATTATCTCTTTAGAAATTAAATTTCAAGTAATCAGCAACTGGTGATGATCGCTTGGTTTTCCTAGCACAAAGGCCAAGGAGCTCCATTAAGTACCTGGACATATTACCTACACCAGCCAAATCTATATCCTCTATCAACTAAGAATTCAGCCACCTATCCTGGGTGATGTAGAAAGTTTCTTAAGTGCAGGGAAATCGCCGGAATGCAATTTGTAGGCCAAGTGAGAAAAAAAAAAAAAAGTTAAAAAGTAATACTTTTCCTCCCTTTGGTAAAAAGTCTGCTGATGTGTTCTTAATTCTCTTGCTATTTTACATTAGAGCATCGATACTTAATGTGCAGAAGTTATTTGACTTAAAGGCATTTGTGGCTTCAAATTACTTTCCACATTCAGACTCCAAGTTTGCTGGCTACTACAGGCTCTCCACTTTGGCCTGTGGGACAAGAGATCATTCTGAAAGGGCGCATATTCCTTCCTATTAAGACAGAGTGAGAGGAAAATAGAATGCAACACACTCATCTAGGCGAATGCAGCTATTGAAGTTGGTTGTGTTTAAGGGAGTATTTTGGGACAAATTATTCAGTGGCTTGTCACATCGTGGGATTTATTTGCAATAGCCCAGAATTATCAGATCATTGCTATTTCTTCACTGCATCTGCTGTGTGAGTTAGTTTATAAAACACGCCAAGGGAACAAGAAAAGGGGGGAGACAACCTCCCTCCCCACCCAAGTTGTAAGGGTAGCTGGTTTATTTTACTTGTTACTAATATCAACTTTATGGCACATTTTTGTCTGCTAAAAAATAAAGAAAAAATTGGTCTGTATGAATCTATCCAGTATATTATTTATAGTTTTGTGGCCAGAGCTCTTTATGATAAAAATATAAAATGTTCCTGTAAAAATTCCTTATTTTAAATAAAAAACACCTTTTTCTCCCCCAGTTTAGATCAGCTCATATTTTACTCCATGGCCACCAAACATTGAAAAAGTTCCTTGACATTTATCAATAGCCCAGGCTTCGACATGCATTTTTAAGGCCATACTTTAAATCCACTTTTTGATTGCAAAATAACTTATTTCCCCTGTCTGGCTAATTAACTGATATGACACTAATCCTTTGCACATCTGGTACTAAATGTGTGCTCATTTGGGCTCCCCAATGAGGAAGTGTGGCCAGCCAGCGACATTGAGTGTGCTTGATTTCACTTTAAAATCTTCACTCTCTGGAATTAAAATCTTGAGATAAAACATCTGGATTTCAAGGGTATCCCTGGGGAGTGAAAGTTATAGTTCTATAGAATACATATTGCACATAATATGGTCATGTTATTTCTATATTAGCACCACTTCAGCCGGTGCCTGTGTTAGCATGTCAGTCTCCTCACACGTCATTAATAAACAGGTAATTTCATAACTGATTTCCAGCTAGTGTCATGTTGAAAACCACCTGGGTTTTAGTTTTCAATAACATTAAAATGATAGGCTAGAGGGAGGTCATAATTATTAAACTGGGACTCATTTAATTGAATAATGAATTGAATCAGCAAAACAAATGCATATGCAAAAGGATAAAAGACGTTTCCAGCCCAATGGATAGGTCCAGATCCACTCATAAAAATGTGACTGTTCCTTTCCCTTCCCCTTACCAAATGTACACATTTGCAGTTATTCTGAAACGGTGCCCGCTGCCTCCGGGAAAGCTTTAAAAATATGAAGGAAACAGCCATTAGTGAGGGGGGAAACACTCTACTTTGAAAACTGTAACATGTGAAATTATGTCTGTGATATGCTTATGTATTCACTGAATTTTAAATGAAGATCGCATGTTCAGTGTCATTAACGATGAAAAGCACACTTGGAAAGGTGACCCACCATCACAGCCTATAGATCTAGCCGAATGTGCAACAACAGACAATAAACCCATTGTTCGATGTAATTGAAAAGCATAATTGTCATATAACCCACCTCTTGGCCTATACTGGGCTTTTTTATTTTTATTTTTTAAACCTTGATGTTATCTTCCAGGTCTCCTGCCTCATACACTGGAAAGCAGCTGTGCAGGGCCATGGTCCTTCTTCCACAACACCAGAGAGGAGCCTGCCCCATGGTTTTCTTGGGGCCTCTCAGTCTTGTAATGTGTTTCTAGAAGAATTTTTAATTTTCTTCATGACCCAAGGCTAATGGCTTAATATTTTGGTTGTTACCTACTACTCATGTGAAATTTTAATAACAACATGGGTTAGAATGAATGCAAAGCATGATTTCGGCGTTGGTTCTGTTCTGCCCCTTTTTCTTTGCTTCTCAGACTAGAGGAACAAGTTGCATGCCACCAATTTCTCTTTGAAATTTACCCCAGTCTCAACTCTGTAAAGACCCACTTTTCTGCTTCCCCACTATGTTCTGAAGAGGACAGTTCATAGAAAATTGACCCTTAGTGGTTTAGGGTAAATCGTATTAGAGATTTGGAAATGAAGAAAACTAGTTCCAAAATTTCCTTTGTTTTGTGTTTTTATAACAAAAACTGTGAGAAATTGTTCACTTTCCATCTAAACTTTAGCCATCCTTGAGTACTCAACACAATATGTGTATTAAGAGACATGCACTAATTTGTTCTCTCAACTCAATTTTATAGTTGAACAAAACCAGACTCAAGCTAAAAAGAATTGTCAATAATTGCCAAATATACCACAGTGGTTAAAGTGGCACAAAGATTAGCACTTTCATGCTTCCAAAGGGAAAACAGTATTACATTAAAATACCTTACCTAGGCTAGACTCCACAGGTATGTTGAAATGCAAGCTTCCAAAACATGCAACACTTATTGATTAAATGAGGTGAGATGATTAAAGCAGGAATTTACTACAGATCTGTAAAAAATATCACCACATATTTAACTTTTAAATCAACAGACAAAATCATATGTTCTTATGTACAAGGTGACATTTTGAAGAGTGTATACATTGTGGGATGACTAAATCTGGCTAATTACTGTATACACAGCCTCTTAAAGTTATCATATTTTTAGTGAGGACAACTTATTATCCATACCCTTAGCATTGTTTTGGAATATAACATTTCACCATTTACCACAGTCTCCGTGATGTCTATTAAATTTCTTGAACTGATTTCTTCTATCGCAGTATGACCTACAACAGCCAAGATAGGGAACCAACCTATATGCCCATCTGAGGACAAATAGATAAAGAAAACATGGTAGATGTACATAGTGGAATACTATTTTCAAAGAAAATCTTGTCATTTGTGACAACATGGATAAACCTGGAGAACCCTGTGTTAAGTGAAATGAGCCAGACACAGAAAGATAAATAATGAGTGATCTCACTCACATGAAATCTAGAAAAGTTTATTTTATAGAAGTAGAAAATAGAAAGAAGGTTACCAGAGGGTGAAGGAGATTGCAGAGGTCAAGAAGGGCTTGTTTAAGAGATGTTGGTTAAAAGAGAGGATTTTTTTTTTTTAAGAAAAGAGAGCTTTCTTCAGAGATGGGTTCAGTTACTTTCATGGATTTGAAGATGTGGAAGCAGAGCCAATGACCAATGAGAGTTTAATATACTACAATCCTATAACCAGTAAGTATTAGAGAACGATTTGATAAACAATGGGACTTTGGAGCCGAAGTCCTTAACAGTTGCTATGGTTTAGTTCTCAAACAACCCCTAAAGGCCAGTTGATGGGCTTTTGAGAAGCAATCTGATCATGAGCGTGCTAACCTCATCAATAACCCATTCATAGCTGAATGGGCTGTTAGGAGGTGGGGCCTAACTGAAAAAAGTGAGTCACGTGGGCATGACACAGAGTCTAAACCTTACACCTGGGCCCTTCCTCCCTTACTCTCTCACTCTCTTGCTCTTTCTTCTTCCGGGCTGGCAAGCGATTAGTAGCCTTCCTGCTCCACACCCTTGCACCATGATGCTTCTGCCTTGCCACAGCCCTAAAAGCAGTGGGCCCAGCCAACCATGGACTGAAACTCTGAGACCATGAGCCAACATAAACCCTTCCTCCTGATTTTCTTATGTAATTTGGTCATTGGGATGAAGAGGTGAATACACCTCTGTGTGCCACACCACCAACTTAGGACTGCTAGTTGTTCAGTGTTTGAAGGGTCAAGGGCAAACAACATGCTGCAACTTGACAACATAGGAGTTTATTTCTTCTGCTCTGGAAGTCAGTCCTAACTTGTAAATAACAGGGAAAAATATTTTGTCAATCCATTTTTTTTCAAGATACAAAAGACATTTTATTACACATTCTAAACTTCCCCTTTCCAATCTACAAAATGCATATAGGTGCAGTTGCCTGACAAATGTGTTGGTGTATGCACAATATATCTATTTTCAAATTCATACTTCCTAATTATTTGGTGCCTTTATGTCATTCTAAGTTACATCATTGCTCTCTACTTAGAGACTGAGGGTGCATCTACCATGACATTGTACATGCTATGGTTCAAAAATTAATGTCATATTTGCCTGAAGCTTTCTGCTTATTACGTGGAAGCTTTGTCTATAAGCTGAAATACAGTTACCCTAATATCTGTTGATTCTTTTTCATTCATTGACTCAGACAATTTGTACCATATACAGTACAAAAATCAAAATCTTGGAAGTGAAACATATTACATGTGAAAAATGAACATTTTAAGAGTTTTACTTAACAGATATTTATGCATCTGAGTGGAATTCTTGGAGTCAAGGATTAAAAAATACTATGAGAAACTGAAAGTGCAAATAAGGACTAAAAGGTATAATAGATAATGTGAAATAGGAAGAAAGGGGGCAAAGGGGAAGGGGAAGTGGGAGGGGTAGGGGAAAGGAAAGAAGGGAATGGAATTCATATGAGAAAATGAAAAATTGGAAACAAAGTCTTTGTAAATATGGAGGGATGGAAGGGTTGAAGGGAGGGCAGGGGAAGGGGGAAAAAAGTACCAAGAGAGATTATGTAAAGGTACAAATTTGCAATGATGAATGTCATTATATTGTATACCTAAAATGTACCAATAAAATTAATTTTAAAAAATACTATGGAGAGGAGACTAGGTAAAATCTAATTAACTCTGTTATTTAGGTCTTTACTTTCTCTACCAACTCAGGCTTATAATCTATTTAAATCATTTTTTTTCTGCATAGTTCTTCCTAGTCTTTTGAAGGGTTTGTGCTCATATTGAAATTAATAGAAGTTATGGAATGATAAACTTCTAAAAGGAAACAACATTCTGTACATTTACAAAATTCACCAAAATGTGTGTGCCAAACTTAGTTAAGTCCTTCACTAAATTAGTGGTTCTCAGTTAAGAGTGATTTTGCACCTGTCTTAGGGTTCTTCAGAGAAACAGACTCAATAGGATATATGTAGCTGTCTAAGAGGAGATTTATTACGGGAGGTGGCTCACGAAATCACGAAAGCTTGTAAGCTCCTCAATATGCTGTCTCCATGCCTAGAGAAGCAGAAAAGCCCAGGGGACAATTCAGTCTTGCTGAAGGCCTTAGAACTGGAGATGAGAATTTAGGGTGGGCAGGGATGGAAATTCTGGAGCAGGAAGGCTGGCTGCTTTGTTCTATTCAGGTGAACCACCAGTAGGTTGGCTAAGGCCCACCCACATTTGCGAGGACACATCTTCTTTAGCCTACTAATTAAAATGCTGTTCTCATCCAGAAGCACTCTCACAGATATGCCCCAACATAGTGTTTTACCAGCTATTTGTGTGTCCGGTGACCCAGTCAAGTTGACATATACTATTAACCATCACAGCAACCCAGTCCAAGAGACACTTGGCAATATTTCGGCACAGTTTTAGGTGTGACAACTGGAAGGATGGGAGCTGCTACTAATATCTGGTGGGTAGAGAGTAGAGATCCTGCTAAACATCCCACAGTGCACAGGTAGCTGCATCACAGATGTTATCTCACCAGAATGTCAGTAGTGCCGGAGATAGAGAAACTTTGATATAGACTATTTAGTAGAAGCATTGATTAAGCCATTGCTTCACAAGATCCTATTAATCAGAAAGTCTTCTATAGGGCATGGATATTCCATCTAAGCCCCACATTGTTCCATTCCCAAAGCAAAATGTTATGCTCTTCAAAATCTCTAGGGAAGCTGGAAGCATACAGCTTTGGGTGAAATGTAAATTTCTTAAAATATTTATCCATCCATAAGTGGCTACATTTTTGACATTATTATAGGGTTTCTCAGTGTTCCATTTTATTAAAAAATATTTATTTGGTTTCTAAGATTACTGCTTTTCTGACCACAGAAAATTCAATTACTGAAAACTGCAGCTATCAAATTGGTTGAAAATAAATAGCCTTTTATCCAAAGCTGGCAAAGACTGGTTTTCTTTTAATATGTAGCCATTTAAAAAAAAAATACAAATAAGAAAGCATTTCCATTGCAAGCCGATGGGCTGCAGAGTCAAAAGCCAAGTAACATCATGCACCATCAAGTTTTATTTAAAATAGGATGAGAGCAGAGTGGGGCAGTTTAAGAAAAGAAGTCATCATAGGCCTAATTTACAATTATTTTTCTTCCTTTGTTTTACAAGAAAGAAGAAACCTGAGCCCTTTTGCCAGTGGAAATCACTTTCTCCTGCTTTCTCTCTGTCTCAGTTTGAAATGTTTAGTAATATACAGGAAATGTGGTAAGTGAGATCTACAAACGTGGGCTTCCAATATCCAGGCTAATTATGTGCTAAGCAATCGGGATGGCAGCGGTATTGCCAGGGAACCCAAAAGGATGTTGACGCAGGATGCCTTAGTCTTTTTTTCATAGGCTTCACATTTGCATTTAAATCTTCTCCATGACACATTTTTCCTCCTTCCTGCAAAGTACATACATCTGTGTTTCCTCAGGGAAAACCAATAAACAAGAAGAGGTAACTGAAAAATCGAAACCACATTGTGAAAGAAAGCACCAAGACTATCCACTGTGTGGATTAAATATAATATTTCCATTTCCAAATTGCTGCTGCCTCGCCACTGACTACCAGACTACCTTCGACTTGAGTGAGGCAGATGTGAATGCAGTTTAAACCAATTTTTATATTGGGCTAAGCAAAACATCACTGGGTAACTGTGCAACAGCAGATAATGTGTGAAATCTTCAGGGCACTATTCAACCTCTTCAAAACAATTTTCTGAGAATGAATGAGGTAGCTCCATTAGAAGACACTCTTGACCTGGGAATCAAGAGACATAAGTTTATTTGCTTTCTTCAATTAATCAGCTAGATGAACTTCAAGTTGTTAAACCTCAGTGAGACACAATTTCTTCATCTGTAAATAAGGTGTTTGGGAGAGTGTCTACGCCATTTCCAGCTCCCTAATCCTTTGACTCATTGGACAGGCCTTGCCTCTGATCATCCAGTACAATCTCAGCAGCTCTGAGTGCTGGCTATCACTAGAAAGAAGCACGGTTTTCAAATGTAAGATTTTGCACCAGTGGTGATAGTGTAAGAATCTTTTTTTGCCATTTGATTTTTGCAAGAAATTTCATTTAGTTAACAAAATGAAAATTTAAGATAAGGAACAATGCTAATCACAATCTTGGAACCTGAGATTGTTGTGTGAAATGTGTTTCATCAAGATCATTGTGCATTGCCTGAGAAAACAAGACTCTCTCTCTCTCTCTCACACACACACACACACACACACACACACACACACACACACACCCCTCCCTGAAATGATCCTCTTTTAGGAGAGTGGGAGGGGATTGGCAAAGAAGGTTTGACCACAGCTAAGTGTATGGTGTCCGTGACAAAGCACGTGATACCTAGAGCAGACGGAACCACCACTATGCAGCAGGCAAAGCCAGGACTAATCAGGCAAAGGCTGACTTCATGAGAAGTTCCCCCCGAAATGTAAAAACATAACCGCTTGGTCTGTTTTCCCATCTCCCTTGGTTAGGGCAGGACCACAGCCTCTCAGTTTTTACTGCCTGGTTTTGTGGTCTTATTGAAGGGTAACATGACGACAGACAGTAACGGTTCTTGGTCCTTCCATTTTGAAAATTCATGACTACATTTTTTTACGCTGCTTACTACGGTAATAGTTGTAGGTGCCAGATAAAAGGTACTGCTTCTTGCAGCTAATTCCATCTGCTTGAACCTTTATCAGTTGGTAAGAGATCATCCCAGGAAAAAAACCATATTACATGTTTTTCCTCTTCTTTTCTTTTTTAAAATAAGTTAGAAAGATGAGCCAGAATACTGCACATTCTGTGTGTTTGGCAGGGAGAAGGAGAATGGAGTTCTCGTGATTTTTTTCTTTTGCAGTACTAGAGGTTGATCCACAGCCTTGCCCTTGTTCCACCACTGAGCTACCTCCTTAGCCCTCTCTTATTCTTTACTTTTTAAATTTTGAAACAGGTGCGTTTAGCTGCTAAATTCCTCAGGCTGGGCTGGCCCGTTTGTTCCTCCTCCCTCAGCCTCCACTATGCCCAGCTGATTTCATGGAAATTTTAAATTGAAAATCGTGTGTTCAAAACACATCTCTAACAAGGCAGAATCATCTCGTTGTCATTGACTGCCCCATGTGTTAATATGAAAGACTGATATCATTCTGTCAAAGAGCAAAGGGCATCAGAGGGTGGAATTTAAAGCATCTTTAAAGAGCTGGGGTCAGCAGATCTTTGTTAACAGCTTCTGTTAGCAGAGCTGCCAACCTGTGCTCCATGTTTCTGGCAAGGCCACGGTGGCTGATGATTGACAGGTCTGCGATGACAGAACTCCACAGTGCAGTCTCAGATCAAGGCAACAAGAAAAAGTGGTTGGGAGGGGGGTGATGCTCCATCTTCAAAGCCTTTTTTAGCATTAAATGCATAAGTAGTTGCAATCTTTAGCTGTTGGTCATGATTGTAATGTGGACACAACAGAGTTTTAGAATTCACATCTGATTTAGTTAAGTGTGTCCTAAGACAGATTAAACGTGACATACATCACAAAACCAAAGCAACTGGTAGATTCGGAAAGCAAGGGAAGAAGGTCAAGTGACTTGTCAAAAGTAGTAGGGCAGTTAACGGAAGAAAAGACTTTTGAGCCTAGATATTTATTCACTAGAAAACAAAGTTATTATAATAATTATAAGAAATGACAGATAGGTAGCAAGGATTAACTGGTGAGTGAATGAGCCATGTAATAAGATCAGAGTAGGTTATCTGATTGCAACATGTAGAGAAAAACCAAATATTTAGGAGAAGATAACTGAGATCATCTCATGATTTTCTGTTATAATCTTTAATGCAAATCAAAGGAAAATCTTCAGGCTGAAAAGGAGGAAACCCATAGATGGTAGATTGAGAAGGATGGCAGGAATTAAAATTACCACCAATAGAACTAAATTCTTTGTTCTGTGGTTGAGTGGGTATGACTTTTGTGTTAAAAATGGAAAGAAAATATCTTTCCATTTTGAGATTAACCAGACTAGTTTCACGTTATTAAATCTACTTAAAAGTTGAACTGTCTTTAACACATGTATCGGTCATCTACTGTGCACCAAGCACAAGGTATGAAGAGAACTGGAATTCAAAAATAAATGAGAGGTCCTCAGAGAGGGCTTTGTTCTAATTATTCTGATTCTTTCTCTTTCCACAAGTAGAGAAGTCGTTTAATAGGTAAAACATTCAACCACAATGGAGGGATTTAAATTTTTTGGAAATAAAAAACTTACGGTTACGGAGAGAAAATATGAAACCATATTTTCATCTACATTATTGCCATTAAAATGTTTTTCATCTTTGTTGAAAAAGGAATACACATAGTAAACAGGAGATCACGGAAAAAACATGAGGGCCCAATCAACTGCTGAATATATGTGGCAAGAATCAGGGGTTTCAAAGGCAACAAATATATTGTTTGAACATACATGGCAGGGGAAAAGGTTGAAAATTCCCATTCTAATCTACTGCTGAGATGATTTCCAAGTTCATCTGGTGGCTGGTTAGTGAAATCCAACCGCTGCACATTTGAAACATAATTATGCGACACTAGAAAGAAAGTTTGTAATTTATACTGGTACCTAACCTTTGTGTGAGCTTCCAGGAGACCTGATCCTGTCCCCAACCTCTCTTTGACCAACTTCACTCATTGTCCAGTCAGACTAGAAGCTACAGGTTCCATTGGAAACAAGGTTTATGGATAATGTATCTATAATGGACTCAAAACCAATACAGCAGTAGCATAGCCATCAACAATCAGTCCATAAAATCTTCAGTTGCCTTCTTTTTTTTTCTTGAAAGGGGCAGGAAGCTAATGGATGTGAAATTGCCAAAGCAGGCCACAGACCTTTTTAATAAATGAAAATAAAATTGAGTCTCAGGTTTATGTTGGTCTGTAGAACTGTGAGTCCCAGAATTCTCCCACTGTTTCCCTCAGGGTTGATTCCTAGCCTAAACCACCCAACATTTATAGCTGATAACTGTCTCCTGAAGAGTAATAAAATACAGTGTGTGTAGTTGTAGAGAATGTAACTTATCACTTTCATCAAAAGCTCCCTGAAAATGTGTTTATCTAAAAGGCTTGTATGTTTGTGTATATTTCAAATATCTGTGCCATTAGATTGAGCTCCTTGGGTATTTAAAAGCTATTCCTTGAAAAAGCTTCTTTGGAAATAGTTTAGCCATGGGTTAATGGTTACATTTCCTTGGATTGGAGATATCCTTCAGGTTACAGAATTCATACGCATACATACAAATGACACATTGACTGTTGCCTGATTTTATTTTCTCACTAAATCAAGGTAAAGATTTAAAGCTCAATTCATAAAGCAGAGGGGAAAAATCTTTATGTGGGTGCTGGATGATTTTTTTTAACTCCAGAACAACTGATGCTGGGAACTTTCCAAGGATATAGCTGCCTAGTGGTGAAAAAAAAATTAAGATGTTAAGAAAGAGTTTGGGACATTCTGATAATCACTATGGAATATGACTGAATATCACTTCTAGAAGCTAACTGAGCTTCAGATGGTGCATAGTAGGAGCATGGATGATGTTATCTGAAATGCTTCTGAATCATTCTATAAACAGAGAAAAACCAGATTTTTTTAAAATCAAAGAGTGTTTGAGTTATAAATATCCTCATGACATATTGAAGTTTTCCTTAAGGAAAGTGCTTACTAAGTACCAAGGATGGAACAGTTATCCAGGGAGTACAGAGTAAATACATTTTCTTTGCGCTTGTCACTTACCTGGATATAGAACAGGTTGTACATAGGCACAGACTATTCAAAAGGTTGCTAAATGTGAGGATATTCTTGGTTCAGAAAACAAGCAATCTAATTTGTCTTCAAATGTTCAATATCCAGATCATCACCATTTATGGAGCATTTGTGATTTCTGAGTGACAGTGTTATGAAGGAATTTTGATGTAGCCTGATCAGAAAAAAGCCCTGGATGCTGACTGTCTCAACAAACACACAAGTCATAGGGCTCATGAAGCAGTTGTGCTTGTAAGGATCCAACTTTGGGCTGCAGATTATTCTTCTTGATTTTCTTTATGCTGAGACTTTGGAAGACTTATTCTTCCCACAGACATGCCATCTAGGCTTCTAGATTGAATCAAACTAGAAGTATACCAAGTACTCAGGATTGCTGATGGTACAAAAGCCTTTCTTTCAGGAAGATTTTTCCTTATCACTTAGTTTGAGAAAAGATCTTGCTGAGTGAGTTGGTTTACTCTTGCTTGGTTTCATTACGTGCATGAAGAGACTCCTTCTGACATCAGGAAGCAATTATTATATTTGGATTGTCATATTTACCTCTCCTAGTAAATAACAGTGTGGTCCCTTTAATTGGTACTCAATGAATTTCATTTAATTTTAGTTTCATTGAAATTTAATTTTTCTTGGCTGATAATTCAACTCTTTCTATATATGACTAGCTAGACAATTGTTCATTCCTTTACTTTTTCCACACGGACATTTTACAATCAAAATTTTGGTATCTGATTAGTTTAGGGTCTTTTGAAAATTAAAATATAAAACCACTAAAATATAACATAATATTGGAAATAGTAATGTTCAATAGCATTCCTTCAATCAAATATCTTCCTGAGTTGATAGTTACAAGTTGTGGAACCAAGACTGAAATTTGAAATATCTGCAGGCTTTAGTTCATGTGGTCCTCACAAAATTCCATAAGAATCACTCTGATAAGGAAGCTGCATCAGAAAGGCAGAGAGGATTACAGTTGTGGAGAAATTAGAAGTCAAAGCAAGCCAGCAGTGAATTTAGAAAGTTAACCTAGGATCCTAAGTTCCTATTCAATATATTTCTTCTTTGGGAAGAAAAGTCTATACCCAAATAGTGTTGCCAGTTTATATAATAGGTGGTAATGAAGGTAGATAAGTCAGATCATATGTTTAAAAATTCAAACCAGGATCCCTAATGTGACTTGGTGAAAGTAAACTAAATCCAGTAGGAACAATTATCACTTCATTGTTATTTGGGAATATGGTATTTGGAGACTATAAAAGTGGTAATTATAGCAAATTTCTTTAACGGAATCCAGCAGATTGAAATATGTCCTGAAGACTTTTATCTGGTCCTCATTAAAACCATGCCTATAAGTGATCCGCACTTCTCTAAAGTCCTTCCCATCTGTGGTTTTTAGGCACTAACATAAGATCTTGGGCTATATGTATCCCAAGGTTCCATTTGATGCTTTGATTTCAATATGCATTTGCATTTAAATCTATCTGTCTATCTGTCTATCTATCTATTATGTTAATTTCAACAGCTGACAAAACATTAAATGGAACCTCGAAAGTAACTAACAAATTGAATCATTTTGTGCAAGTAGTTAAATTACAATTCTTTGATTTTCAGGTGACTGCTCTGAAGCTATAAGGACACAATCAAGCGGAATATCTATTTCAATCTCATCACCTACTTATAACTGAATCAAGCCAGCTCTGACTCAGAAAACATTTTCTAGAAATTCAAAGTAATTTCCATTCGAAATTCTATGCAGAGTCTTGCTTTCTGTTTGGAAGAATTCCCCAACTTTCTGAATTTCAAGACTTAAGGAGCAATAAAATGATGATTCAATATATCACAGTGTCCAAAAAATGAATTTCTTTCAACAGGGCCAATTAACAGATGTCAATGTAAAGAACACGTTTAGTAGAGTGATAACGCTTTTTAATATTTTAGAAATCACAGGAATTTATGTGTATTGTTCATCTGACTTTTGATGTCTTTTTTTTTTCTTCCCCGTGTTCAGACTCTTTTCTTTGCTACTTCACAATCCTTCCCTTTCTGTCAGCTTCATCCTGAATTCAGTGCCCTGACAAACCTGTCTGTGCCAAGGGCATTTCAAAGAATGAGGCTCCGTGTTGAGTCTACGAATGCTGTTATGACTTATTTTTGGAGAATCAAGCCAAGCCAAATGGAATGCATTTCAATAGCTGACAAATTACTAAAATAACTCATATAATAAATTGTGTCTCCTGTAATATTTTAAGTTTCTTCTGAAAGAAGAAATAAAAGATAGGCTCCTTTTAGTCTGTTAGAATATATCCGAATACTTTTAATTTGAGAGCCAAGCCATTAAACAAAGTAGAAGTCTGAAAACCTCTGAAGATTTTTGGGTGCACATATCAACAAGGGTGGAGTCAACAGGAAGCTTCAGTCGTTTTTATGTAAAGGATAAAACACTTCCCCTGAGGTGAAGAGAAATGAAAAAAATTTTTTTTTCTTTATCATAGGGGTCCTCCAACCCTTAAGAACATGAGAGATTTTAAGTCTGTCTTCTCTGACAGGCAAAGGGTGAATGGTTGAAATCTGTTAAAAAGAAGAGCTGTCAAAGAATCTCGTAGCAGGTAAAACTGAGTGCTCAGCTATTAGTGACAAAAACAGCTAACTCTCATGATTTCTCTGCCACATGTGCTGTGAAGTGACTGCAGCAGTGTTCGTTTACTTAACACAAGGCTCCATGCACACACATGCGCTTCAGAGGATTGTTTTTCATAGGTATTTAAGCTACCTTTTTTTAAATGCTGACTTCCTTGAAATCAATGGCTAATGGAATTCCCAACTCTGGTGACATTGATTTATAGAGCCTTGGCTGACCAAATGTATGGCTTTCCCCAAGAAAATGATAATATCTGTGCTAATCACTTCCTGCATACGTTGACTTTCTGGCCAGTCTCTAGCTCTACTTTTGAGACTCTCCCTGGGCTCTTGAGAGTCTTATTTCATGGTTTTCCTCTTTTATCTCTTTCCCAGGTCATGTTACCTTGCTTTACTAGTTGTTGTTCCAACAAGTGTTCCCAAGACTTCTGGAGTGAAGATGTGAAACATGTGTATGTAATGAATGCATTTTATCTGAAAAATAAATTAAATTATCTGCCTAGGTTTCTACCTTAAAATTAGTGCAAATAAGTACATTTCTTTAAAATAAATAAATAAGTTTCACTATCAGTTCATTTTTATTCAGTATCAAATTTTTATAATCAAAGGGAAAAGATATTGATTATCTAAATTAATGCTTTCGAAAACTTTTTAGGGATTTTGTTCTCCCAAACGGCCTCTTTATATGTTGGTATTTTCCAGAAGCTAAATAGAGATATTTACATTGAAATCGTAATATGTCAGTGGTCACAGAATCTTGCTCAACTGTCTCCTTTGCACTTCTCAGGGTTACTGGGATACTGCTGCCTCCACCTTCTGCTTGAAAACAATTAGACTGGAACTTTATTCATCTGATGCAAATACTCAACCTGGTACATAGACAGCAAAATTCTCTATCTATGACAGCCAGCTAAGTCTTCAAGGTCTCTGTATACTTGGACATAAAACCAATACCTATAAGATAAATTTTATAAAAGTGTGTATGTACCAACCACCTGTGATAGGCAAACTGCATTTAAGTAAACTAATTGTGAGCTGAATTCTCTATTTTACTAAGTCTAAGAAATTAAAGTGAACTGTTTTCATGAAATCAGGACTTAAATTTTACATCTGTCACTGTGAGACATCAAACAAAGTGCTTGTGCTTTTTTGACCTTGCTTTTCTCATCCATAAAAGGTGGAGAAGTACTCTACTTCTCTCTGATCATTTTAGGGTTGCATGGGAGAGTAGATGGGAAGAACATAGCAGATAGTTGTAGAATATCAGCTGAATAAATGAAAAAAGTTTAAATCTACTGGTAGAAATCCACATCAGGACAGGAGTTCATGCCAATGAAAACTGGTTTAGTCAGGGTTTTTGAGGTAGAAATCAGCTAAATTCCAGGATAGTCCTTGATATTTCTTACTTTACTTCCTTCAACACCTCAGGATTAGGTGACATCTGGACTTGGAAGTAATCAGGGCAAATTCTGCTAACTACTTCAACCTTTAGAGGTTGACAAGAAAACTCCTAGGCAGCATTACGTCTTTTCCTAAATTCTGGGGTCCCAGCTCTTCCCTTTCTGCATCCCAACAAGTGCAACATTTTTTTCATGATATCTTAGCAACAGGATTCATCTAACCTTACGATATGATTCTGATTGGGCAATTCTCAATTCGGTGATGGGGTACAGAATTCACTTCGCTCACCAAATCTTTATCCCCACTTCAAGCCAAGGTAGTGCCAATCCACATACTGCACAAATCCACATTAGTACTCATTTCACTAGTAAAAGGATATTTGTAATATCCTCTAGGCTATTTAGTGAACCCTCTACAATTGATGAAGATTAAACTTTTGATGCTCCTAAGGGAAGACTTTTTTTAATTGGTACTTTTCACATGGTAACAGTCCTGGGAAATTGGAGCACTTCATATGTAAAGTAGTTATCCTCAAGGTATTAAGCAAGAGAATATATTGTTAATACTACATCCTTGTAAAATATATTACAAACAACAAAGTATATACAAAAATCTTCACATGATAGTAATAAGGTAGGTACCTAAAAATGTCATGAGCATTTTGCAGTTATACTATGTTATATACTAGTTATGTCAAATATAAAACAGGCTTAATATGACCTCATATTAAAAACCCTTCTCTTGGAAAACTGTTCTTTTCATTGTCTTTGAGGAATGGGGAGGTTAAGCATGAATGTTTTGAGACATAAGTCACTGACATTAGCTTGTATGGAATCATTCTTGATTGAGGGAAGGATGGATATTTGGCAATAGATCATCTACCGACCTTCTGATTAATTCAATGTTTCTGTATTAACATATTGCTGACATTTAGGGGAACACCACACTTCATTATGTGTGACTATTTCACACATTACAGGACAGATAGCGTCCTTGTCCACCATAGGTTATATTTGTGCTTCTCTAGTATTCTCAACAAGCACAACCTCTCATATCAATACTCATCAGCTGAGAATGCCCAGGCTGGTTAATACAGTGTCCTGTTACAGTAAGATCAAGTAAAAAACTTTCTAGCCCTTAAGGAAATTATAAGCAAGCTTCTCTCTCTCTGTCTCCAACACTGTTCAATTTATGCAGGGCCTTGGGTAGGAATACAAATGGAAGCTAAAATATCATCTCTTCAAATACTTAAATTTTATAATTAAAATAAATAGGCTGAGTAAGAAGGTATGCTCTAGCCTCCCAATTTCACAAATATATCCTTGGAAAGGTCTGCAGGGCCAGATTAAAATGTTAGATTCTCAGAATCCTTGCCATTTTTATGGCAAAGCATTGCTTCATAAGGAAAGAGAGACAATGCTCCTAGTTGAGATTGCTCCCTCTTCTCTTTTTACTCCATTTTTTTGTATGTGTGATGGGAGAAGATGTTGCATTCCTGTACATGGAAATCTCAGCTTACATGTGCAAAATCCATAGTTCCACAAACAGCTGCTCCTTGACTACCCTCTGGAAGCCCTGGAAGAAAGTCTTGTATCCTCAGGAGGAGACTTCCAGGGACCTCGTTACAAGGATCTAGAGAAGCCGGGTGCAAACTCTGGCTGAGCATGGGCTTGGCTTTGCAGGTTCCTTGCTTCATAGAGAATGGTGTGACGAGAGGAAGGCCACGGAGGTTCTTTAAAATATATGGCCCCATATGTATGAGAGAAGGAACCTGCCTTTCGAGTTTTAGGGACAGAGCTGATGTTAAACAAGTAAGGAAGCCCAGTCTCCACAGCTGCCTTGGACCCCACACGCATCCTCATTTTGTGTCTTCTGGGGGTCACGCTTAGACCTTTGGCTTTTTGTACTTTCCTATGTCACCATGGCTATACATTACTTATAATTAATCTCCATTTTTGGAGATAATTTGGACAAATGTATTGCCATAAATAGCCAGATCACATCAAGAGTACATAGAAGAGACTGAAAGTCCTGAGAGGATACAACATTTAAGATAAGTTTAAGATTGTCAGCTCTGACTGGAGAACTATTTAACAAATGATAAGTGAGAAAAAGTCCAGGTGAAGGAATGGGGAGAGAACATCTTAGATATCCTTTTAGAGATAGAGGCTGACTATGTTGTTTGTTTTTAGGTAGGTACTTGAGTTTATCCTCCCACAAATCACACAAGTATAGAGTATTTCTAATTTGCTATGACCCAGCTAGACAGTAGTATAGCCAAGCTGCATGGACAAACTGGAGAATTCAGCAGCAAAATTCACAGCACTGTTTCTCTGGTGAAGAAGTCTTAGTTTCCCAAAATGCAGTTTAGAGGCTCATATTTGGAATAATTTGCTACCTGTATGATGAAATGAAGTGACACACTGATGTGGGCATTTTGACACAGTGTTAAGCTGTTACCCAAGGGTTATATGAACACAAACATTGTCATGCTGTGACAGTCAATGTAATTACTGAGGCTGCTACTAAAGAGAGGGTAGTGTATACAGTGTGATTACACTGGGCAAAAAGACAAAATCTCACTACTCAAAATAGGACATCATTTAAAACTTAAGAATTATGCCTAGAATTTTTGGTTTAATATTTTTGCACCACCATTGACTGTGGGTGACTGAAACTGGAAACAAAACTGTGGATAAGTATTGACTTCTGTATAAGGTGAAAAAGAAGGAAAGAGAAAAATCAAGTATCCATGCACATTTTTCTTCATTTACTTACTCAAACTTCAAAAATCACAGATTTACAAGAATAATTAAAGAAAATAATTCTGGATAGGTTTGGATCTTCAGAGATCAAAATTTTAAATAAAAATATGTTGAATAGTTATTGGTATATTGCCAGGTATTTTCAGTAGTTGAAGGCAATGTTTTTGATATTTACATAGATAATAGTTCCTAAGAACAAAATTCCTTCAATAAACATTTAAAATATTGGTAGGGCTGTGGATTTAGCTCAGTGGTGCTGCAGCAAGGTCCTGACTTCAATTCCTAGTACCAAAAAACAAACAAATAATTAAAATAAAATATCAGTAAACATTTTTAGTAACAGAGATTTGCCTAGTATGAAACTATTACCAACATTTTAAATGTACTATTTCAAAATGAGAATATACTTATAATTGTAAATGATACATTAAGAAAAATAAGAGCTGGTCATTCAGAGACATAATTGTTCCTGCAGTTATGTCATTTGACAACTATAATTTTAATGGTAAAATGTGGCACTAATGGAAATTTTTGATAAAATTTTGTATATGTTTTCACATCCCCAAATCTATTTCTGGGGCAGCGATTTTTGACTTCAGCTTCTTTTGGTTTGGGCTAAATATTGGCTATATGGCAGTGGATGATATGAATGTTTGGTGCATTGCTAAAAAATACGAAAGAAACTAGTCTGGAAGCTGTAATTCAGAGGGCCTTAAATACCTCAAAGATGAGACCATATTTAATTTAATTAGCAGAGGAAAATAATTCAAGACACTTGCTCAATTCTGCAATGAGGTAGAAGTTTTGCAATTTAAGTAAATACTTAGTGTATGTCATTAAAAAAAAACTAATTGTAGATATTAATTATCCTGTCTGTCACATTCCCCTATGTTAAGGTAACTCCTTCGATTTCAACATTCAAATAACTTTTGCTGCTTTTGCTATTACTATGATAATTAGAGCTTACATTTATTTAAACTATAAATAACAGTTATTTACATTTGCTATATACCATTACCCTTGAAAGGCATGATCTCATTTAATCCTTAAAACAGCTTTCAAAGGAATGAGTTGTAATTATTTTCATTTTATACTGGAAGGAGTAAAGAATGTTGCTCATAAATAGAAACACAAAGATTTAAACCTGGATCTGTACTCTTTCTTCTAGTGATAAATTGATGGGTTCATAGAATGACTTAGAAACCTAAATCAGGCCATTTTACAGTCATAACTCATCGGATAGGAGTCACACTCTTTTTCTGTGTTTCATCACTATCACACAGAACTCCAAGATGAGCTGTTAAAAATGAGGGATGAATAAGTTAAATAAACATAGAGGACTTTCAGGGTGGTGAAACTACTTTGTATGGTACTGTAATGTTGGATAATTGTCATTATAAATTTGTCAAAACTCACAGAAAGTTGAACTGAAGAGTGAATCCTAATGTAAACTGTAGATGTTGGGTGATAATGATGTGTCAATCAAGTTCATTGATTATAACAAATGTATTTCTTGGGTAGAGGAAGCTGATCATGGCAGATCTATGCATGTGTGGGGACAGAAGTTATATAGAGAATCTTTTGCTTTCTGCTTTATTTTGTGGTAAATTTTTAAACTATTCTAAAAATAAATCTTATCAAAAACATGTACATAACTCATACACATAATATTCTGTTAGACACTTCCTTTAACTTTTCTTTCATTACCACATAACTAATCCCTAATACATATGAAAAAGCCTAAATAGGGAATTCCCTTTCCATCAAAGACATAATCATTTGAGGTCCACCTGAGAACAACTATTTCTGAGCTTGAAAACAACTATTACTATCACTGTTGCAGTAATTAAACATTGACATTATTTTATTTTTATGATATAAGTCAGATACTGTGTTTACCTCACTAACATAAATACTAATGTCTGTCCTACAAATATGTTATTCAAGTCACAGCATGTATATGATGACATTTTGCTCAGAATTTATATATCTAATAATTAGAATAGACTTGCCCGTATGGTGCAGGTTTTCCAATGTCATCCCTGATGTAGAACCAAATATCCTAGGCCTAGTGAACAAAGTAAGGCTTTCTCATTTAAATGCACATAGGTTTCACTAATCAAGTGCAGCTATTGTTGACAATTTAGATGATGACTATGACATTTCTGATATGACATTATCTGACCCAACTTGGTTTTTCTCCATGTCTTAGTCATCTTTGCTTCTTCCTTTCATTAAAAATATGCTTTTGTTTCAGGAGATTTGGGAAAGTAAGTCCATCTTAACCACATGACTTCTAGTCCATATTATGCTTCATATGTAATAGAGACTGGGTATGAGTCATGTCTCACACCACATGATAAAGGTTTTGAACAAAGCTGAGGTAGGGACTTAGCATCCTAGATTCCAAGTAGGGAAGCTTGACGTGTAAGTTCACAAAGATGTTTCTCAGCCTTCCAGTCAATCAAATGTACTTATATACAGTTAAAATCAAGACCAGACAAATGTACTGGGAAGTACACTTGCATAACTCCTCTATTATGCCCACTGTGCAGGAGGTAATAACCTGGCCAATAAATCTACCAGGAGCATGCCTCGGCATCCATCAGCAACTGTGGGTATTCACTTAAAAATAGAAATAGTTATTTAAAAAAATATATATTCCTTTCCAGTGTAGCTGTAAAATGTGCATGAACTCAATGCCAGCCTTTGACAGGGAAATTTAGTTTTAGGTCACTCAATTTATGCCTCTGAGGGGAACAAATTCCCCAGAAGATTAAACTTTCATTAAGTTCTTTCTTTTATTTCCTGCCTTTGCACCCATCATATCATAAGTTCCATAACTGATGTCTTATTGTGGTCGTAAAATGGTTGCACTTGAACTTTAGGGACCTGTCAAACGCCTCTCCCTCTCCCCCTTAGCCGTCAATAAAAAACCTTTTAGAGAGTGGCACTTAAATTGACAGTCTCAGTGGTCACCCTCCCCAGCCTATGTCAATGAGAATGTGCCTAGTGGAGATGGAGAAGGTAATATGCACTTTAGACAATCGCATTGTGAGGCCAATATTCCACACTTGCCTGCCCTCTACCCCCCTATTGTTTTGACTAGACAGGGGATCATACTGAATAGATTAACCAGTCATTGACTTGGGACACCTACTGCTTGGAATGCCATTGCAGTTGGAGTGAAAGGGGATAAAAACGTCTCCCCTCCACCCTGATCCCCTACTCTGTGGCAATATTTCTGCCACAGAAATACTTGGCTGTCAGCTCCAGCAAAGCAAGCCTGGATAGCCACAGTAGTTTGTTGTCAGAATGAAAAATGGTTTCGTGCAAAAGGTCTTGGGGCTGGGATGCTAACAATCAAGGAGCCCTAAGTCAGGCATTTGACAGGGAACTTTGGTCATACTGTTAAATACCACTTAGTACTGTCCTGCATGATAATCCCTGCTGTTTAACAACTGTGCAATCGTGGCTCAGCCATGGCAGAATGCCTTTTCCACAGGGAGAAAATGGCCCAGATGTCACATATTTGCTTCAGAGAAAAGAAAATACATAGCGTTACATCTAATGAAAATAATAATGTTCCAAAAACAAAAAAAGAAGACAATTGCAAATTCATTATAGCATGGATTCATCATGAGTGTTCACAGCCAAGAGAGAAATGAAATTCTAGCTGAGGTTGGGTATAGGTGAAGAACAAAGAAGCTTGATAGAGACATAAGTACTCCAGACAGCATTCTGTTTATGCAGAAAATAAGCTGCTTAGAGAAAAAATTTCAAATGTGGCATCAATTAATAGACTAATATTTTCACTCATTTCTTAGTCTTCAGCTTAGAAATGTGCACTAGCTCATGTATTTTTTAAATCTTGTGTGTGTGTGATGGCATCAAAATTATTGTTACTATAATACACTTTATAAAAGACTTACCTAATAGCGCTAATTGCCTTTTTGTTTGTTTGTTTTCAAGGCAAGATTCAATTATTTTAGTGTGAATTCTCTTACCTAGAGCCACAGATGCTATTTTTTATGATCTTTTAGTATAATTTATAGGCCATCTAATATTAAAATATGCTGAAATCTATCCTCACCTCCCCATTTTTCTGGGTGGTTTTTTAGATAATATGCTGAAATTACGACTCTGGGTATGTATTTGCATGTTAAGGGATGCTTTAGAAGGAAGTATTTTCACAAACAAGCAGGGCTTTTACAGAAATAAAACCTGATTCATTTCAAAACAGAAAATGTTTATTACTATTATGGACCAAAAGAAATTATATTGTTGTTTTATGGAAATTTCTTAGATGGACCAGGTAGCCTTTCCAGGGTTACCAAGGTTGGGATTCCCTGGCTGAATCACGTCATCTGCTATTTGTGTGCCATTTCTTAGAGGTCAAAATACCAACAAGATGTATGAAGACTATGTGAACAGCTATCAAATGCACAATGACACAGACTGACTTTCTTATTGGCCTAAACATTTTGTCCTTGTTAGAATCATCTTTCATTTTTACTCCCTAGAATAAAATTTTTATTTCTTTTATATAATAACAATTCTTACATCTCCCAAGAATAATAAGGGCACATCAGAAAGATTTGACACCCTTGGAATGTTAGTACATATAAAATTAACCATCGTACTGTGATTTTGGGGATCTGAGATGTCTATGGTATGTGTTTAAAACTGAATCTAACTCAGTAGACACTTTGACAAAGTCAATGTGACATTGATATGTTTCAAGTCACCCTTCTCACTTTGCTTACCAAACCTTAAACCTCAAACAACCAAAGAAACAGACAAAGATAAAACAAAAAGAAGAAAACAGACACTTATTGAAGCTCATAACTTGTGATGTGTCTTAAATATCTCTTCCAGCAAATACCTAAGATAGCTTACTTATAAATTATTTCATGGCTTTGCCACTTTTTATCATATATAATAGTTTTTTTATGTAAGTATGTCATAAGTTCCTTACCATTTGGTAAGTTTCTCTAAGTTAGCACTGATACCTGATTAATGTTTATCTCTACAAATACAACCATCATATTAGCTTTCTTTCAGCAATATTCAAGATCAAGAACACCCTAAATCACGTTAGTAAATGCCATTAAAAAGACAGTATAGGGCTGGGGATTTAGCTCAGTGGTTTCATCGCCTGCTGTGCAAGCACAAGGACCCAAATTCGATCCGTGGTACCAAAAAAAAAAAAAAAACAGTATTATTTTTCAACAAGAAAAAAGTTAAATATAAAAATAGTCTTAATTTGTAAATTTTCCAAGGTATTTATAACCCAGCATTAGATTAAATAAATAATATTTTACAATAATATACTTCCAATTCATTTTTGATAAAATTATTTTTCTTTAAAACCTTGAACAACCAAAACTTTTAAGAAAAATTTAAATCATTGACCACATTTTATCCAAAGGGTGTGATTTTCGTAGCTTCTAAGTATTTGTGACTCTGCTTATTCTGCATTCATGAATGAATCATGTTGTTACTAGACGCTATATACCAAAATACACATCCCCTTGTGTGTCATTGTCTTTTTTTAGAATATTCTGTGGATGTGCATTCATGGGTGTCTTTCCAGACTTACTATGTTTTTATCATAATCTTAGTTTACAGGAACATCATTTTTACCCACCTTGTTTAAATTTATTCTCTCAAGTAATCTCTATATGCATTTAAAACTAACATTGATTGATTTACTCAAAGCTAATGTATATTTCCAAACTAATAACATTTCAAAATAAATACCTATATGGTAGCCTATAAGAAAAAAAAATTTGTAAAGATTGAGATTTAAGGTAATTTTTTGAATGATGGTTTTGTCAAAAAGACTGTCTTACATTTAGACACATTTATATTATTTCCATCTTAGGTCCTACATTCTCTCTAGGACATTAGACTTTAAAATGCTTTGAGAAATCCTGCTGTAAAAACAAACAAACAAAAAAGACTCACATATAGACATTTCTTCAACCACTTCTTGTGAGAGTTATGTAAAGAATAAAAATTATGTGTATACACTGTGTGACAATAGAATAGATATAGAAAACAGTGGCTGCTAATTCTACTATGAATGGTTGTTCAGTCATTGTTCATAAATGATACTAATGGCAGTCAATGAATACTGACTACATGCCAAATGCTTTGCTTACAGACTGTTGTTTTGCAATGATAATCCTTCAGTCAGAAATATACCTTTCAATCCCGCATTTTCAGATGTGGAAACAGATTCTCAGAGATTAAGTCATTTCCATATGTAAAAGGTGGTGTCACTAAGTTTCACACCTAGGTTTGTCTGACTCAGAGTTGGCTACCTTGCTCTAAATTGATGGGATTGTTAGATGGTTGTCATCTTCAAAACAATCATAAATGCTGAGTGTTACAGGTTAGATCTGTAGTCCCTATGGAAGAGAAATAGCCTCTGTTTCAACCTCCAAGATCTTTAATAAGGTTGAGAGCTGAGACTAGTTTGACTAATTATATCCAAACCTTGCTTCTTTTCTTTTCTGGTTGTTTTTTTTCTGCAACTTGGAGGTGCAGCAGGGGAGTCCAGGCCTGTGTGCTCTCCGCCTGCACACTTGGGTCATGGGATTGAGTCAGCACTCTTGCCTCGGGACCTGAGTGTATCTCCCTAGACTACCACACTGCTGTCTTCTTGCTTCTGTTTATAGTATACATGTTTGCTATCAGGGAGGATCAGCAGACAGAAGCCTTATGACTTGCTAATTAGATTTCCCAAAGATAATGTCAAATTAAAATTTGGTCTTTTGAATTCACATAAACATCAGGGGATACAGCCAAAGATCAGCTCCCCTTGAGAACTGGCAGGTCTGTTCTCCTTCTAACCACCGCCTTATCTGAATTGCAGAGATCTGCCCGCAGCAAAGTAGTGCCCTCAGCACTTACTATACTGGAGTAAACAATGGTGCTGAGCTTAGAGTGTTTGCTTGGCCACCATGCCCTAACTCATTGAAAGTTAAATCCAGTCTTGAGGAAGACTGAAGGAAACAATACAGCTGCAGCTCAAGGTAGCCTTTGAAGTCAATACCCTAGGTAGTTGAGTTGTCAGGGATTGGCTTAGATTTGAGTCCCAGCTCTGCTGTGCCACTTTAATCAAGTTAATTTGAACATCTGGTCACTTGTCTAGTCCACAGCGTGCTTCCCTGTATAATGAGGAGAACTGATCTCATAGGGTGGCTGTCAGTGTGGAAAAGTACTCAGCATAACTTGTTCTTCATTAAGCTGTGGACAACCTAAGTTCTCATTCACTGCTTCTGGGATAACTGTTGCCAACATTCTGGAGGAATCAAGAGAAGCACTGCCAACTCATTCCCAAGTTCTGTCCACATAGAGAATAAGACTCAAAGCCTATATGGAAGGCAGCCTTGGTCCCAAAGACCTTGTCTCAGAAATCAGAGCAGGCTGAGGTGAGTTGGCCACACATGAATCCCTTAATCTCTGGTCTGATGGGGCACCCTGAAAAGGAAGACTAGCAGATATAGCAAAGCCACATCTGGTAGGTGATGTGGTACAGTGCAAAGCACAAGGGCTTTATCATCTAATTTCTCATGCCAGCTCTCACACCAGCCACTTGAAACTTTTGCTAAATTAGTCAATTTCCTCAGATCTCACTTTCTTTTGTTTTAAAAAAAATTTAATATAAGAATATCTTCTTTTCTAGGCTATTATTAAATTTAAATGAGATGATGTTTCTGAAACATGTAGATCTTTGATCCCATGACCTGATGAGCAATAATGCTAATTCTTCTACTTTTACATTCCTCTATCCCTACAAGCTAGTGGTTTTATTTTCATGATACAGATGGCAATCAAAATAAGTTGCTGTGAAATGAGGAAGAAAGGGTAGAAGCTATGAGTAAAACTAGTGGAAAATAAATAGGCAAAATTAATTGCACAAAGCCTACTTTTCTAGGCCTAAAAATAGTACAGGGCAAATTTTTAGATATATTCAGAGGACATCTATTTAATTTTGAGGTTCTTAGAATGGGGTACAAATACCACCTTTTCCAACAAAGCATCTATTGTGAGTACTGCAAGAGACAGAATGCTATTCTGGGAGTAGATGACTTTTTTGTTGTTGTTCTTCACTATAAGTATCCTTTCATGGTGAAGGTCCTATCCACTCAGTAATTTGCTGAGATCATTTTGCACTTTCATAAACACCACTTCAGATTTCAAAAGATGCATTTCAGAGACACTTTGAGAGTTTATCTTCAGTTGATAATGTTTCAACTCTAATTTTAGGAATTTTGGACTCCTTAACAAAAAGAAAGGATTGCACAGCTGGAGTTTTCAGCTCTATTTTCTGAATTGGCACAGGCAGCCCCCAGTTTTACACTCAGGGTCCCATCAGGGCTCCATTGTCATTAAATGGAACAAGCAAGAAACCTGATTCCACCAACCACACGGTAAACTGCATCCTGATGCAGTGGCTCCACCAGGCACCTGCTGGATTGAGTAACGCCAGGCAAGTCAGTCTGATTCACCGCCCCAGTCAACAAGATCCCTTCACTAACCTTCTCCAGAGAGAAATCTCAGGCTGGCGAGAACCCATACTAGGTATTACACCGCATATTTTACAAATGGTACAAATATCTAAATAAGAAAATTTTTTACAATCCACAGTTATCAAAAATAAAAATGGATAATTACTATGGATCCTGTTCATTGAGATAAAGAGAACAAAAGTTAGTTGAGCACTCCTTTTCTACTCTCCCTTTGCAATGTAAAATCTTCAGGACAATCCTGCATAGTAGGAAGTGTTGTCCTCATTTTATAAAATAGTAAACTCAGATTGCTTAAATAAGATATGATTAGCTATGTAGACAAGTTATAATTGAAGTTTAAGACATTAGGGCACATGGTCTTTCTACTCTTGTATCTCTCCTTTCAACTCTATCTTCTTTCATTTTCTTCAGTGTCACCATAGCACGTGAGACTCAGGATTTCTTAGCCTGGTGGTGTTGTATTATGGGTTTGAAAGTTTGAATGCCCGTAATTATTCATGAAGGGAGAGGTGTGGAGTTAGAACTCTCATGTTTCACATCTATAGATAGAGAGACAGGGTTTTATGTCTGGAACACAGTGAAGAAGGAACATAGTCACAAACCTAAATTCTTTAGAAAGAGGCACCGAATCCCTGCTGCCTACAGTTCTTAACAGGGACCATTTGCCCCTTCAAGGGCTATTTTGCAGTGTCTAGAGACATAGTGTATTTTAAATATCACAAGAGTATGCTACTGGCATCTACTAAATAGCAGCTAGGCATATGGATAAACAGCCTACAATGCGCAGGACAACCCTTCCCCAAAAAGAACAATCCCACTTAAAATGTCCATAGTGCAGAGGCTTAAAATCTGGTTTGAGACTATAAACCCCTTGATGAGTTTATGAAAAATGAATATTTATGAATAAATGTATGGGGGTAGGAATGAATGAATCAAACAATCAGATATGAAGTAATATTCAGTTATTTAATAACTGTATCTGATAACCCAATGGAAAGATATTCTTGATTGATAATTGTATATATCATTACTGATATATATGCATTATATGCATATGATGTAATCTAATGGACACTGAAGAGAAATATACCCACCTTCAGCTCTCTGACCCCACATTATAGCTTGTGTAGCTAATCACTTTTAAGTGAAAATTTACCTAATTATGAAGACCACTTAAAGTTTCTGATACTTCTTGATTATTTTTTTTTTTTCAATTTCTGGGCTGGGGATTTAGCTCAGTGGTTTCGCCCCCTGCCGCGAAAGCTCAAGGACCAGCGTTAGATCCCCGGTATCCCCCGCCAAAAAAATTCCATGCCTTCTAGTGGGCACTTTGGTTTCAACTTTGATATCAAGTGGGAAATAGCTATTGTACAGGATTTCTGTCACTAACAAGGACTCCTTTTCTCTTTCTTTCTTTCTTTCTTTCTTTCTTTCTTTCTTTCTTTCTTTCCTTCCTTCCTTCCTTCCTTCCTTCCTTCCTTCTTTCTTTCTTTCTTTCTTTCTTTCTTTCTTTTTCTTCTTTAATTAGGTTTGGGCCATGTCCCCAGAAGAAATTAGTCAACCAAAGATCATAAAATGGGAAAGGAAATATAGAGCAGGAAAATATACCACTCCATTCTGCACATATAAAACAACAAATCATTTCTTGGTATGATCAGTATTATTACAGTGCAGTTCTTGGTGCTGAGTTTCATTACAATAAACCCATGGTTTCACTAAGGCATTTTCCCACGAGAACATTTTAATTAATTTATTAATTGCAAATGAAGCTACAGGTGTTTGAGTGGGTTGGTAGTACTGGTGTACGTCTGCCTGCACACACCAGGGCGCATGCCCATGAAGGTATGTGTGTTTTAATTGCTTCTATATCCACTTCTCTGGCTCAACCTGTCTAGGCTGGTTAGCAGCTGCCAGCAACTATTTCCCAGACAAGTCTGTGCGGGTGATTTGTCACATGATAGAATGGTTTGGTAAGGCCTGCACAGCTATGCAAGAAAATAACACTGTCATGATCAGGTGCTGACACCTTGGCAACTGAACTCTGGCTTTGGGCTAGAGGCTGGCACCAGTCTTCTTACAGATTGGGGAGTTACTTCTGGCTATGATTAAATGTTCAGAATTTTTAAGGTTGTCCTGTAAGCTAAGAAAGGTTTAGCCCTCTCAAGCCACTGTGAGCTCTTCACTAATGATGTTTAGAAGTGTTTTCTAGGCAACAAACATCAGGTAAAAGATGGTGCTTGCTCTCAGAGAAAAAAAAAAATTCAGTTGGTTTGAGGGCTTCCACAAAGTTCCATTTAGATCTGATGGGCAAATATTTGATTCATGCAGTTCCTTAGAAGGGGATTAGTATGGTAGAAAGAACCAAGATCTTCGGAGTTTGACTGAGCTGAGCTTCAATCCAAGCTTTCCACTGAACTAGAAATTGAGCAACTCATCTAACTACTTTGGAGTCTCCCTTTACCCATTAATGAAATGGCAATAAAAATAGCTAATTTTCAGACTATCTCCAAGATTAGCAGAATGTGAACATGAACTATTTGATGTATACTGGCACTCAGTGAATGTCTATCACTTATTAATACCATTGCTATTATTTATCCATTAAACCTAAAATACCTGCTGGATGTTTTCATTCTCAGCTCTGTGGTTTCCCTGTTGACAAATATGCTTTGTCTCCATGTTTAAACCGAATGTGCAAGAGTAATTGAGGCATAACAACCTAGTTCTGTATTGCTCTTTTCCCTCTTCTGCCAACTAGTAGATAAATCTTCTTATGGTTAATTATTTAGCTGTATGTTTGCTTTCTATTGCTTAACTTCAAATGTAAGTCTTTTTTGGGAAAGATCTATATATTTTCTACTTTGTGTGCCCCTCAATTTCATCACTGTATTAGAGATTATTAAAATCTTTGTAAAGTTCCTTGAAGAGTTATTGATCTATTTTTGATTCATAATCTGAAGTTTAGGGAGTAATATCTCTAATTGAATTAAGAACCTGTGAATCACATTACCAATAGGATCTATAAGCTGTGATGCATCCCACATCTACAGTTAAATCTCTAGGGTATTGTAATTTGCAAGAAACTGAATAAAAAAATAAAATAAAAATAGTAAAAATAAATACTTAAAAATAATGAAAGTCACAGATAACATTTTTAGCATTTATCTTGTAAGGATGTAGTCCAATATGGTAATATAATATACCTCCATGTTTTCCTGTTCAAAAGCTTACTGCTAGTTAAAATAAACATTAGATTCCTGAAGTTTACTGAAACTTTATTGCATTGAAAAAAGGCAAATGTGTATGTGTGTGTGAGAGAGAAAAAGAGCAAGAGAGAGATAAAAGTTAATTAATAGAATTTGGCTTTCCTCCAAAACATACTCTATGAGTTTGAGGTATTTGAGATTGGGTAATTCAGGTTGATTGGTATGTGAAAAACATCTGTCATGATGGGTCTTGCTATAAAATGCAATTCGCCAGGAAGGCATGGCAACATCTTCCACTGCATCATTATGACCTTCAGAAACGTGCCAGCTCCTGCACGATACCATGAAGGGTCTGGGCTCTGATTGGGCAGCATTCTTTATTGATTATACAGAGCTTGGCTTGGAAAGTTGAATAGTGAGTGAAGTCATGAGTTCCCTTTGGAGTTGATTTATATCTCCATTAGGAGGTACTTTTTCCACCACTTTTTCTTAAATAGAGTTGGGTTTGGAGTACCCTATCTGGTACTATTTATAATGTATTAGTCCCCATTTTCTACAGAGTTTGGAATTAATTGCACATAAAAATTCCCAACTAGTTTCTGAATTAAAATAGTTATTTTTATAGCTAAAGCCAGATTTCCCAAAGGGTGTTCCATGAAATACTAGTACCACAAGATGTTCCTCAAAAAGAGGTTCATTGTTCTAATAAATCGGAGGGGAAACAAGCCATCAATTCTCTTTTGTTTGCGTATTGCTAGATTTTAGGATCCCCATAGCAGAGTCATTTGTTGATATCATTTGTTGCTGAAGCACCCAGCATAATTACCACCAAATGGGATACATGTAGAAATATTATTACTGAATTAATAAATGAGTGAAGGCTTAGAAAGTGAAACAGTAAAGAGATCCACTTAGATTTATTCAGTTAAATATCTTCCAAATATGTGATCATGATGGAATGATTCTCTTTGTGTGAAGATATTAACATTAGAAAAACCTTACCTTCCAGAACATACTTAAGGGAATTCACATCTAGAGTGTTCAACATGTCTTTTAAAAGTTAAATATAGACATCAATTCATTCAATACATTTTTTAGTACTTACTATGTCCTATGCCCTGGGAACATAATAACACAAACCATAATCTTTGTCATGTTGAAGCTATGTTTATTGAGAGAAACGTGACACATGATGTTTTGGAAATACAGCAATGTGTAAGTTCCACATGAGAAATACTCATAAGGACAATACAAACTGATAAAAAAGAAAGCAAGATTGGATCTCTTCCTCAGGATACAGAAGGACTGTTGCTTATTTTTGTGATTCATGTATGTTGATCACTTATGCTTACCTTTTGATATGTGGGATTTCTGAAGAAGAAAACTTACTTCTGGACAGAAATAAAAAAAAAAACCTAAGAATGCCTCAGTCACATTTTTTTCAGGTGCTGGGGATGAAACCCAGGGCCTGGCTCATGCTAGACAAGCACACTAACACTGAGCTATACCGTTACTCTATGATCACAAATTTTTAATGACCCACCTTCAATAAATAGAGCCTCAATATTTTTTATGCACAAAAAGTAACAATTGGCTTTATTCAGAGTCACTAAGACCATGTTACACACATTTGAGTCCTTGCCATCACCTATTATTTTATTAAATTAAAAACTTAAAAAGACTTAGCTACAAATTTAAAAACCTTGTAAAGACCAAGAAAATGCTAGAAATGAAATGAATGAAATGCTCTGGATGTAAGAAATTAGGGAGCTATAGGGACTGTGTAAAAATTACAATTAATATTGTTGAGGGCCTCATTTCAGGAAATCTTTTGTCAAAAGAAGTTACACATATACATTTTGAGCTTATGATATTCTCATTATATCCTTATTTTTAGCTATCGACAACTGACTCCATACATAAAAATATACTGTATTCATATACATATATAATATAAACATAATATATAAATAATAGATTAAAGAAACAAATTCATTTTCCACTAATGCATTTAGAAAAAGACATAAAGATCAAGGAGGTTTAAAAAAAAACTGTAGAGGGACAGTAGTGGCACTGTTGTGGCAAAGCAGGACAGCTCAGTGCTACAGCCAAGTGTTTCAGTTCAGTGTCACAGCCAAGTGTCACAGCTCTGGGGCACAGATGAGTGTTACAGTTCAGTGTTACAGTTTTGGGTCACAGCTACAACAATATGAAGACTCGCGAATCCAAAAGTCACTCAAAAAGGTGGTGAAAACCTTTTATTATGCCAGCGGGCTCAGAGTTCGCAGTCCGAAGACTGAGCACTTCACCACAAATGAGAGCCTCCATACGTGGCGATCAACAGGTTAGGTAGGCTAGGCGAACCTGCTCACTGAAGCAGAGGGGTGGAGATACAGAACATTCTTGAGAGGTTCAAATAGTTACAAAATATTTTGATGTATTGGGCAGGAACACTGCTGCAGCACAAACTGTTACATTTCTGAAACAAAACATTTTTGTGAAAAAAAGAAACAACACGGAGGCAAGGTAAGGGCCTGTCTTACTGATTGTGTATTATTGCTCTATCAACACCATTTTGGGAGACAGAAAATGGAACAGTGGTAACTTATGTAGCTGATTAGAGAGAATAGAGAAACAGAGACACACCAAGATCCCAAACACCCATTCTAACACATTCTAAACAACTTCTCTTTCCAGCACTTCCAACATTTCAGGACTCATTCAGCGGGTTGTATGACATAAAGGGATGATGAATTGAGATGATGCCGGGCAAGGATGAGAATGTGGATGCTCTAAGGAATGAAGCAGGGGTCATGTGACCTTATGCACGCTGAATCTTAAAAGGATGAACCCTTTGTCTCTACCCTCTTTCCGATTTTGCTCCAAACATACTAATGGCTTGTCCTTTAATCTTAGGAAGGAAATTTGTAGAATGTTCTCTTGGCAATCTGACTGGTATTTTCTTAGGATGCTTACACTAAACCAATAGCTCATCAGATCACCCTACACCAGCACCAATAATAGTTCCAACAGCATGACTCTAATTTGTGTTCTTCGCAGATCAGACAGGCAAATATAAACAGATACCTGAGTAAAGCCTCTAGTGTGGGAGAGCGAGAGCAAAACAAACAAAACTAGATGGAAGAGAGGCAAAACAGCAAAATATAACCATCGAGAAGGGACCAACTATTCAAATCTTTAGAAACAAAATATAGAATAAGGATAATATACAAAAAGAATTTGTAGAGAACAGAAAGGAAATTTTGATTTTAAAAAATGTGTTAGAAGAATGAAAATCTCAATACATAAAGTAAAAGGTAAAATTGAATAAACCTTCCAGAAAATAGAAACAATATGCAAGTAATTGCAGATAGATAGGAAGTAAAATTGTATTAAAATATTGGAAAAATATTCCAAGGTATACAAAATCTAAATAATAAGAGATCCAGAAAGAGAGACCCACAGGAATAAAAACAATATAAGCACAGAATGAAAGGATCTTCAAGATGAATGTGTTTCTCTGTACATTTCAGAAGAAGCAGTGTGACTCAGGACACAGATCCAACATGTCTGCTGCCTGTGCACTTTCTCTAAGACTAAGGACAGAATACCCAGAAATGCCTAGTATAGATTTCATTATCCTCATCATATACTGATGGATTCCTGTTCTACTCTCCTCCCCTTGTTATCTGGGTCAAATGAAGTTACCCATTGAATACTGCATGTATATATATTCTTCTTTGCTTTACACTTGTGAGCTTGGAGGGAAGTCTTCGTGGGTTAGTCACTGTGTGTATAAGCTCACTGAAACTATTTTGACAGACAGATAGTACCAGGCTCATCATTTAGCTGTATCCAGTGCTTCAACTTGGTGAGTCTTGGTTTACTCAAATCTTACTCATCAACTCACCCACTGATTTACCCAGAAGAAAATTCGGTAAACTCCCAGGGAAGTTTTGAAGCCAGACCTACTGTTCAATTTATCTCCGCTATGAATTTTCCTTTTTGTCTACAGCAATATTGACCTGTCCTTACACAGCGAGGATTATCCTTGCTCTTCAGGTTTACAAACCTAAAAATGTATTACTTGGAGATATATGCTTATGTAGTACAACTTTAATATCAAATAAGCAAGCAAATGAATGATTATTACAAGTGTTAGGATCCTAGTTTTCCCGGGAGAGGAAGGGGATATTAGTTTACAGTGGCTGCTGGGACAAATTTTCAGAAAGTTACTGACTTAGAACATCACAGATGTGCTCTCTGTTGTTTAGAAGTGGTATAAAGCCAACATTTTGGCAGAATTGAGTTTTTTCTGAAGTCTTCAGGAAAGAATACATTTCCTTTCTCCTTCTAGATTCTGGAGGACTTATGTATCTTTCAGCTTGTGATATCTCATTCCAACCTTTGTTTCTATCATCACAATTTTTCCCTCCTAAACTCCTCATACAGTGTAAGGACCTTTGTGTTTACCTTGAGCCACCTGGATTATCCAGCCCAATTGCCCTATCTCAGGGTCCTTGACTTGATTACATCTGCAGAAGTCCCTTTTGCTTTGTAATATGACATATTTGCAGGTTCTGGGGATTAGCTTGTGAACATTTTTGAGTGCCCACTATTACGTCCATCACAACAAGGGATGCCACCTGGGAGGGTCACACAGAAGGTTTTGGGGGGGAAGTTTTTAAAATAATGTTGAGTTTATTAAACTACATGATAGTGACCGGTATTTAAGCTCTACATGTATGTTTTATGTTCTTTTCTGTATATGTCTTTTTTTTTACAAAAGTGGGATATGCATATTTTATATACACATCAGGTCTAGCTTGTGTCTAAGCTTGTATGATCTATGAGAATACTTCAGTCACTAGTCTTCAGCAGTGAGAAGGATGATGCAGAGTATTTCTCATGTTTTCCTCTCTGACTCAGCTGCCTGATTTCTTTTTAGTTATAGTCTAATTTTCTTTGAACTTGAATATATCGATGAGGGGAAATGTCGGAGTCTATTTCTTGGAATGTAGTAGGTCAGCAGCATCAACAACTCTTCTCAATGATCATTTGGGATCTGTTATCAAAATCATAATTGGATCTCACTTTCATTTTGTCTTAGAAGAGACCTTTTGGGGGCCTCACTTTAAGAAGTCAATGTCCCAGAACATACTAAATTAACTTTCTTCCTTGGATGTTTCCAGACATCATCAGAATTTATGCAAACAACCAAGGAATGTTTAGTTACAAGGTATATGACTAATTTCTCAGCACATGTGAGACAATAGCATTTTCTTGGCCGGTCTCCTGAAATTTTCAGTTAACAATTTTTCTTTCCTTTCGTCCAAGCCAATCAGTTTTCCACAGATGTTGGGAAGGCTTTGGGCTCAAATACCTTAAAAATTGTGGTGGAAAAAATATTCTAACATTAGAGTCTGCTTTCAAAACAGGCTATCTTGCTAAATGGATGCACATTGAGGGCATACTCTTAAGTGAAATAAACAGGACACACATGTGAAAATACAGAATAGTTTCTCTGGTGTGAAAAACTAAAAGTGTAAATAAGGCTCAAATGGTATAGTTGATAATGTGAAATAGGAAGAAAAGGGCTAAAGGGGTAGGGGAAGTGGGAAGGGTAGGGGCAAGGAAAGAAGGGAAAAGAAAAAATATGAGAAAAGGAAAAAATGGAAACAAAATCTTTGTAAATAGGGAAGGGTAGAGGGGGTGAAGGGAGGGCAGGGAAATGGGGAAAAAATAAGAACTAAGATACATCATGTACAGGTACAAGATCCCAACGAGGAATGTAACTGTATTTTATACCTAAAATGTACCAATAAACTTAATGAAAGAAAAACCAGGCTATTTTGTGAGCAGAAAGATTCCAGGTAAATGTCGAATCAGCTGTATATTGATGAAGCAAGTCCATAACCCGTGACAATTGGGTGATTTCCTCGAGTTGCATCTTTTTAGGTGATTAAGCTTAAAATTTCTCCACAAAATAAATCAGAAATTAAATAACTTAGAAATGATTTTTTCAATACTTGTCATTTTTTTCTAGTCTAAGGCAATAGCACAATATTAAGGAAATTTAGAATGAAATACTTTGGGCTATTTTTTAAATAAAATCATCAATATTTTAAAAATTTTAATCAAGCTGGATGACTATTGTTACCACTTGTCACAAATTACAGATAAGCAAACCTCACCAAATTCTCTTGATAACTTTTCAAATAGAAACAAAGCAAGTATTTTTTATCTAGTAGCTCGAACCATCCAAGAACATGACTTCTTCAGATCAACCTTAAAGCTGTCTTCATTTTAATTGAAAGACTGAAAGTTAAGAGATGACATTATACAGACATAACAACATAGTATTTAAAATGTATAGATTCTTAAAGGAGTGGACAAGAGAAAGATGTGTTTCAATCAACTCAACGTTGATTTCGTTTGGATGTTAGAAAGATGTGTGTGGAATGATGTGCTTGCCAAAGTACACTGGTACCAGTAACCAGGGTTTCTGGCACAGCAGCCACACAAGCATTGGGCTACTTCCCTTTGCTTTCTAGCTATTTCTGTGTGGTCCTGGCTTCTGATACTCTGGTTCTGATTTCATTCTTAGTTTTGCCATTGTGTTTTGGGCTGATATCTGGTGTTCTTGGTTTGAGCCCCAAATCATCTTCAACATATGGGCAGCACCAGCTCTTCTTGTTCTTGGAGAACGTCCTCTGGCCTCCCTGACCCTCAATGTAGACAAAGCTCACTGTTAGCAAAAGAGACAAAGTTATGTGTGCCCTCACTGTGGCCTATAACTTTCTTTTTAAATCTTGATATCTTGCTCTAGGAGCGAAGTCTTCCCAGGGTAATTTGTATCACACTGCTCCTCAGCACAGACTTTATCCCCAAACACTGTGATAAGGTTCCTTTCTTTGGTCAAGCTAAAACTTTGATGCATTCACAAAATTGATGGGATTTTCTTCTTGCTGTTGTTGTTGTTGTCTGTTTTGCTTTTGGTCTTGAATATCACTGAATGTGAGTCATAATCAGCCAACTTCAAGGTGGACTACATGACATTTGGCTTAGCTCTTTTCATTTAATATTTTCTGTGGTTCATACTTAAAAAATCTTAATTTTCCGAAAGATATTCCTTACAATTTACACACAGGTAAGAAAACAGACGGAACAGAAAGAACAAATAGAACAAATATATTTAGATGGTTTGGATTCAATATGGCCTAGAATTTCCTTTATTACTGTATTTTTTAGAATACATTATATGGTTTGTACATTAGAATAACCATATTATGTTAATCTTCTTATAGTTTTCCTACTTGAAACTTTGAGCAGAGAGAGAGATTATAGATTCATATTTTTAATAAAAATTCATGTAAATTTTAGGCCAAGAGCATTGTAAGAATCTTTTACTGCAGTCCCAAAATAACAGTTGATAATTGTTTCAGTGAATTGAGCAAATTATATTTCCATGAAAGATAAAAACTTCAAATTAGTTCTCCTGAAACAGGAACTTTTCTAAGTAACTTTTTCAGAAAGATAGTAACACATCAGTTTTATGTATCTGTCTTTGTGAAGACTTTCCCTCATTTTAATTAGAATACATTAATAAAAATGATAATGATAGTTCCAATGATAGCTGCAATTTACACAGCTCAAACTATGGGTGAGGCTCTGTACTTCACATTGATTCAATTTTAATCAGAAATTCCAGAGCTCAAAAAGAGTTAAGAATATTCCTTGGTATTATACAACTAAAACATAGTGGAATTCACATTTGAAGGCAAGACTGTCTAACTTTAATGTCATCATTCATACAACAAATTTTTGCTGATAGTATATATATGAGATGTGTGACATATTTTTTCCTAGTAAAGCAGCCCATGAAGATAATAAGGCAAGTTAAAATAAAATTATGATGATCATATTATATCTGGCATCACAGAAGGCTGCTCTAAAAAGTGAAGAGGTGGCATTTGAGTTGATGATAAAAAGAAGTGAGTCATTTAAGAAGCTCTGAGAGAGATATTTCGGTAGAGGAATTTCAAAATGAAAAGGCTTGAACACAGAAATTATTTTATAACAACTACAAAAAGACCAGAGGGGAAATTTTACCTTGCTGTGCAGCAGGAAGCTAGTTAGAAGCTAGGTGTTATAGAAACTGGTAAGATATGATGAGATTAAATTTTATTTGAAATGAAATAGGAAGATGTAGGGCCAAGGAAGTGACATAGTCTTACTTAAACTTTTTTTCTTTCTTTCTTCTTTTTTTTTTTTTTGGTACCAGGCATCGAACTTGGGACCTTGTGCTTGCCAGGCGCCGGAACCACTGAGCTAAATCCCCAGCCCCTGACTTAAACTTTTAAAAAATCTTTCTGGTTTAGGGATTAGATGGTAGGTACTAGGGCCCAGGGAGGGGCAAACTGGACTCGTGATTATTTAGAAGGCTACTACAATGGGTTAGGTCAGTTCTTTTGGTTCATTGTCATGTACAATGCACATTGTATGTATGTTTTAATTGTTTAATAGCTACATTTTAAAATATCAAAAGAAACTGATAAGATTAATTCTATAAATATATTCTATTTAACTCAAACCATCCAAAATATTGTTTCAACATGCAATCATTATGTGAAATAAATTATGTGAGAGTATTAATGATATATTTCAAAGTCTTTCTTGAGTACCAAGTCTTTGAAATCCAGTATACATTTTACATTTAGAGTACTAAATTAAAACTAAATGTATTTCAGGTGCTCAACAGCTACATGTAAGTAGTTGTGACCCTGGACAGCAGAAATCCAGGTGAACATTACTGGTGATGTGAATGGAGTTGTTGCCATGGAAACAGAGAAAAGTAGATTCATTTGACATAAGTTTTACAATAATATCAATGAAAGTTGAAGAAGAATTTAGGATAAAACAACACTTTTACCACAAGCACCTCAAGTAATTGTGTATTACTGAGAAGACAAAAGAGAGAGTTGAAAGAGCAATCAAAATGGCAGTTCCTAAGAACTCAAATTATTGCTTATCATCTGAAGGAAATATGGCCTCTGCGAATCCACCTTCTTGCTAATATTGCTTAACAGGTAATTTGGTTTTCAAATACCATGCATATAAAGATGCACATTCTTAAATCTTAGGAGTTGCACTGAATTAAAATAGGAAAGTTTCTCAAACTTTAATGATAAAACAAATTCATAGTGGTATGGTGGAGCTTGTTCCCTGTGACTTGAACTTGAAACAACCGAGTTAGATTGCCAGGAATTTTGAGAGTGTATTGATGTCAGGTGGGTAGCTTGAAAGTGACCACAGTGGTATTTCCGCCATGGAAATAAGGTACCTGCTACAATTCAGAGCCTTTTCAACCCAAGTGATGAGAATGTTAGGGATCTGGAAAGATACATCCCAAGGGGAGGGATGACAGGACAAAGAGACAATGTGAAGAAAGCCCCCTCCACATACACATTACAAGTCCATGAGTGCTTTATAAAATATAGCAAAAACAAAACAATGACAAGAGTGGAAAATTAAATACTTAGGTTCTGAGAATGAAGAGAAATTTTATACAATACCATGAACTGGACTAGAATTTAGGAACTTAAATTTTAATAAAGAAGGAAATACCCTTGAGATTGCAAGCCCTTTTCATATTAGGGAGCTGGAACTGGAGCCCCTGAATAAAGCCTAGCATTCTAGAGAAGCTGCTAATATTTCTGCTGGTGACAAAGGTACATACATCACATAAATGTAAGCTTTTTCAGAAAAATATAAAATTACACAAACATGTGGAAAAGTAAAGGTAATCACTGAAGAATGAAAAAAATAAAGCATTTCTTTTAATATAGTGGAGGAATTTTTAAAAATTAAGCTGCAAGGGGCTCTCTGCCAGCTGTCTGCCATCCACAAAAGGCTCCTATAGGCCAGGAACGTAGCTCAGTGGTTCCGCCGCCTGCCTGGCAAGCACAAGGTCCTGAGTTCGATCCCCAGTACCAAAACAAACAAACAAAAAAAAATTAAGTTACAAAATTCAAAAGATAGAAAATACAATATAAGATGGTAGAAAACAATCCATGAATCAGAAATAACAATATATTTGAATATACTACACTTGCCTATGAAAAAAATTCATTCAAACTTTTGGATTTCTAAATCCAAAAAAACACATTTTACATAATTACACAAAAATGTTTAAAACAAAAGATGGAAAAGATATAGTAAACAAATATTAACCAAAAGAAAGCTGGTGTGGTAACACACTTATGAAAAAGCAGATTTTAATATGAGAATAGTACATAGGATATAAGGAAATTCTTTTTTATTATTAATACCTATGTAATAATAGCTATATCAAAAAAGCTCTAACAATGGGAATTGGTGTGCACCTACTTATAAAACCTTACAATATGTATATCAAAATGGACAAAATAACAAAAAATGATAAATACATAATGCCATTCAAAGAACTTAAAACACTAATCTATAAAAATTAAATAACAGCAAATATTAATAATAATCACAAATACAGTAGCATCACAGACAAGTCTGATCTGATTATGTGCAACAAAACACACAAAATTACTTGGAAGTATACATAAAACATTACTACAAAAGGATCTGAAGCCTTGAAAAAGAAATCAACAAATTTAAAATACTGCTGAAATCCACATTATTTAACTTTTGTGTAACAGAAATCATTTAAAACTAGCTCCCAAATCCACCTGTGTAGAAACCTAAAAATCAATCTATTTTGTAAATCATGACAACATGAAAGAATATGGCAAAAATTGTGAAGTAATTAAAGCTGAATCACTAAAATATTGCAAAATTGAATCATTAAAATACTGCAAATCAAAACCAGTGGAATGAAATCTCAATTTTATCATAATCATGATAGAGATGAGAATGCTTTCTTCACTTCTTGGAAATTATCCCAAAACATAAATGAGAAGAAAAGAAATGGAATGTAGACATCATCTTCAAGGAAACAAAGAAGCATCTCTGTAACCCCAAGCTATGATAAATGATGAAGAATTGCCAATGGCAGGAGCAGGGAAAGCTCACAGAAAGTACACCTGCACATACCCGATCACTAACAAGTACCAGGACATGGGTTTTCCAGAGGAGTGGGTTCCCTGCCAGGGAAGCTCTGTTGTTTGGAACAATTAAATCAAATAGATCGGCAGTAGGAACTTCTTGGATGCTGTTTGCAAAGACAAAATGACAAGAAAATTGGAACAAGTAGGGAAACAGAGATAGGTATCACATATTTGCAGGAAGCCTCAAAGCAGGGCCAGGAAAGGGACGAAATTATGAACAGTTCTTCTCTTTCTCTCTTTCCTCTTTCTTCCCTCCTATTGTAATGAGTGTTTAAAAAAAAAACTGAGACCAGGTAAATTTAACAAGGTTACTTGAAAAAGAAAAACTTTCTAGATCTGGGAGGCATTACCAAACAAAAATGAGTCTGCATGTCACACTCACACATAGATGCAGGTTATATTTATAGCCACAGAAAAAGAAGTGATGCACAGAAACAATCTGAGTGGCTGCAGTTTGCATTTGCCTTTCAGGTTATCCAGTGTTCAACCTCTGATTGGCTGGAGGTTCAGCCCCTATGATTGGCTGAAACCACTACTAGAATGTGCTTTTAGGATAGGTTACAGTTTGATTATACATCAAACTAGGGTGCAGTTCACCATGTATGGAATTTGCTTCAGGTCAAACTATCACCCAAGGGCAGAGGTAGGTTTAGGCCTAGCTAATCAATTTAGCATAAGAAATTCGCAAAATAAAGTAGGAAGGCTGAATAACCAGTAGGCACACGAGAAAATGCAACATAGCACATAATACTCCACATTTACTAGACTGGGAAAAACAGGTACAATGAAAGGTCTGATAATAGTGGAAAGAGCAGCACTCATGTACTACTGTGAGGAGAAATCAATGCATTCACTGAAAGACAGAATTGCTGGTGTCCCATGGGCAAACTTCTGTCTCCCTAAGTTGAACTCATGTCTCCAGACTTATTCAGGGGTCACCTTCTGAGACTCACTCATCCCCTAGATGATGTCTGCATTTTAAAACCAACCTGCAACTTATATGCAATTTAGACCCCACCTCCAGCCAGGCTGGGTATCAAAATTCTTCAAACATTATGATGGACCAACACATTTCATGAAAGATTTCCATTTCCTCATATTCTTCTGCTTCATGGACTGTGATTTTTGTGGAACCCTATTTCAGATTTAAACACACATCCAAAGATAAGTTACTACTACCTATCACGTACAGACCACCTTGGTGGCAAACTCACTTTGGCTGGTGACAAAAACGACTTTGCAGAATGCCAATTTGTCCACAGGAAGAAGGGAATGAGCAGGAATCCCCCAAATCCTGTGCACACTTAAGGTTCAGTTGTTGTGGCTCCTAACTTCTACTTTATAACTGACCCTTGGAAAGATTTTTTCCACACTGAAATCAAAATGGGCGGGATTGGTTTTGTTTTATTTTAACTAGTTTTCCTTCATATGTGAGATTTCTGGCATATAGCCTGAGAAGTCTGGGGTAATGAAATGCATGTAGTGTGGAGAAGGGGAATAAAAATTTCTTTTTAAAATTTTTTTCCATGCCTGTAAACACTCAATTTCACCTGGCAGAAAAGTTGTTCATGACCAAAAGCTCATAGGCAAAACAGGTTTGGACCCAAAGGAAATAAAGAGAGCTCTTGTCTTTCCTGTTATGCAGAGTGATTTCATAGGCATTAAACCCTTGACTGAAAGGAGGAAGAGTCTGTCCCCAACAGCCTTCCCCAAGGTGGCCTGTCCCAGCTGGAGCAGGTATGATTTGGAGGGAAAATACTAGAGGACACCCTCAGTGGCCTTTCTTCTCAGTAGACACTGCTCTTGTAATCCATTCTGATCTGTAAATCCTTGCCAGAGAAATAATCACAGTCTATAGCTTCCTGTGCTATTTGCCGCTTGGTCCCTGTGGACAAGTGTCCTGTGTGCAATGTGAGCTGATTTTATCAGGATGTATTTCTAGGCTGGTGGTTAATGCTGCATCAAGGTGTTATGGGGTGGAGGACGCAGTAATCACTCTCCCAGGCATAACACTGAGGAACACAGGTGTGTCTGATCTCCCCAGGGGGTTGATTATCTCTCAATAACCACATCCTCTGTAGTTTCCTTACTGCTATTTTTTCCCCAGGTTCAGATACAAAGAGGCGATTTAAATGATGGGGTTGACTGACAAAAAACTGTCGGCCAATCTCACCCTGACATGCTAAAAGAGAATATCCATTTTCTGCAGGCTACACCACCAGTGGGCCAGTGTCAGCAAATTAAAGGCTTCCTGGAAGAAAGAAGCTCCTGAAGTAGCGTTTGTGTTTACATTTCCAGTGCCCTTTTCACAGGCAGCTCAAAACCTGAAACCAAAAGCTTTCACTGCTCGTAAGAAAGATAAAAGGTAGGGAGTTTGCATCACTGCCTCAGAAATATACAATGGTTTGCCAGTCGCCGATGAGGGATTTGGGAGTTTGGCTGTTTTATCCAGATTAACCCAGTGGATCAAATGTAGCAAGTTTCTCTCTTGCGTCTGGCTCAGACAGGAAAAGCCTCAGGCCAGAGGTTTGTAAGCAGTAGGTGAGTGAGTTATAGCACAGTCTCATATCTGACTCTCAGAAACAGTGATTGTCGATCTTTCCAACTAATTTTATTCCAAGTGACAGGGTATGACAATGTTTCTATCTCCAGCTTGAGAGTGAGCATTTTTTGAATCTGCTCGCTATTACAATGCTCAGTGGTAGTTTAGAGACCAAAGAAAAACCACAAGAGAGCCTTATAGAGACACGAATACTGATTTAGCTGAAGGTGGTTTTCTCTCCAGAGTAAGGGGACAATGTGAATGAATTTCTAATTACAGTCATCTTTACATGTGGAATGGTGAGGTTCCATAACTCTTCCAGGTTCCCCCGGGTCAATATAAAATACCTTAAATAAACTCTTTTTCTTGAAAGTACATGATCTAAATTTTTGTGTTAAATTAATAGCCCTAACCATTAGTTCTTGTTTTTACATTTAGAAAGTAACAGCCCGTGACTGCTCGGAACACACACTAACTATACCTATGCACTAAGCTGGAACCTAGGAGTAGAGGGTGCATTGGTGAAATGGTTTCTGCTGCACCCATTTAGCATCCTATTCTAATTATTAAAGTACTAGCACTGGGATTAGGATTAGGTTGCTGTCGAAATGGTGGGAACCAGGACTCTTCTGCTGCCTTTTTTTTTTTTTTTACAGCAGCAAAATGTTCTGGCTGCACATTCATTTCCTGGTCATTTTCACAGAACTATATGTAATTACACAGTATATTGGCACACTGAAGCAAAGCTCTGCAAAAGCCCAATCAAACATGAGTGAAATCAACTATAAGCAATTGGAATGATGTAACAGAGGTGGTAGATGATTTGGCAGAAATTAGAGTTGTTGGAGACATTTTATGGTACATTTACTAAAATATTAGATATTTCTAATGGCTTCATACTAAAGTTTTCCTTTCTCTGAGGAAATCCTTGCATTTTTGGTTTTTCTCATATCTACATAGAAGTCTACACATAATTAGGACTCTGTAAATGCTTGTTCATGGGCAATTCCATTTTCTTTTTCCTCAAAATTAAGAGTTTTGTATTTCCTGCTGAGGAAAAACATAACAATAGCAACAGCAACAAATCTTTGAAAGATTTACTTCCATAGGCCATGTGAATTTAGAGATGGATTATCATGTTGAGAATGCAGTCTCTCTTGTAATTGAAAGAAAATTCGGCTAGAAAAAATTCATCACGAGAAAGCAATCTAACTAGGAAACAGTATGATTTACTACAAGACAAAATAGATCCTTGTAGGTGACAATCAAGGGACCACCAGACAAATTTTTCTTTGTATTCACGGGTAAAAAGATACAACTGAACTAGGGGAGATATTTAAGTTAAACTAACTGTTGTGTGTCTAAACTTGATGGGTAGGATTCAGGACTGTTTATGGTCGAAGAAACAGAAAGGTATACATTCATTTTACTGCATGTACAAGACTGCTAAATATGGAGAACATATTTTTGTAATGAATATAAACAATTTTACAGTTTATCTTTCTAATTTTCCAGTAAGTCCAGGTTATTGATGGTAAAATGACTTGATGCAAATACATATTAAGTTTTCATTTATTTTTCCTGCAATATTCCTGAACACCTGAATGAAACATTTCATGAATGGAAAGTTAATCTACCCAGGTCCTGGATGCCTAAAGCATTATAAGAAATTGGACACTTTTTGTATTTAGTAGACCACATTAGGAGCATTGTGCAAAAAGGTTAAGATAGAGACTTGATCTCAAAACCCAGAGCTTGATCCGCAGTTGAAATAATCAAGGCATTTTGCTTTTTTTCTTTTTGGATGGATTCAAATCATTGGCTCACTCAATTTTCACGAGGGCTTAATACACTAAATGACAGTAACAGTAAAATGATTATTTCTGGTAACAGATATTCTTGATGACATGTGAATTGTGGCATCCTGTAAGATATGGTCTGCAAAATGGATTTGGGTGTGGCTGGACTGAACAGAGCAGCATTCACTTTGCTGTTATTTTTCACTAAATATTTTGTCTGAGCCTACAAACACGAAGCTAAACTTAAGAAATTAATTTAAAACTTTTAAATCCTTTTGTATTTGTGAGTAGCTCCATTCCAAAGTAGTTTGTTTTTAAGCTATAGACAAGTTGGTAGATATTTATCAAAGATAAAGGAAGCAGGCAAATTTAGCCTTCATAGTTTAATTCTGATTTCATTTATGTTGGTCTTTCTCACACCTTGCTCAGCATATGTACACCTCTAAGATGACACCTCATTGACTGGTTTCATTCTTGCCTCTGGCAAAAAAAGTTGCGTATGGTAAATTTAAAAATTAAAGAGTATGAAGAAAGAACAAAGTAACTGCAAATTGAGAAACAGAGTTACATACATTCACATATTTCTCTTAATTTGGTTTATGTTTTGTATTAAATAATAGGTAGAGTGCTTACCAAATAATATTTATAAAATATACATAAGTTATTTTAAAAATCAATACAGTAATGGCTAGTACACTTACAATATCACATAAGAAATAGTACTTTGTAATTATTGCTAAACAATGACTTTTATGTGAAGAAAGCTTAAAAAACAAATACAAAACTAATTTTATTTGCCTAAAAGATGTAACTAAGGAGGGCTATTGAGTTGTACTTCTGCTGATACTTTTACTTGTAAAACTGAAAATAAGACAATGATTATAAATTTTGCTTTCAATTTATCCTATCACTATGTGTTTCTACAAGCATATGGTATCCAAGAAACAAACCCAGCAAAGTGACAATTTTGTTCTTACACTAATGCTCACAATCACATCAGTATTTTTTGTTATGAATTTGCAAACAGAAATGCATAGTATGTTTGTGTTAATTATTTTTTTTTTGTGAATAATAACTGCCAATATTGAAAGGGCAATCAGCTTTCATCTTTGCTTTATGAACTTTTTATAGTTACTTTGGATTTTTCACACTGGAAAGTTTCTATAATCTATATTCTCTGTTTAAGCATTGTCCTGGAATCTGTTCTAAGTGACACTTCTATATTATTCCATAGGTGAAGAGCCAGCATATGAACATATGCAGCTTTATTTTAACTCTTTCTCCTTTTAGATTCTGTACTAATCTCAAGGAGGAGAAACTGTTCTCTCTTGGTATTACCACCTGGGTGTGATCCATTTGAACTTGCCTTAGGCTATGAGGGAGGAGACAGTATGGCATGCCTTAAATGAAGAAAAATAGGGAAAATCAAGCAAAGCATCCTGTTTACTTTCAGTTGGAAAGCTGAGTAGAACAACCTGCTAAACCACAGCCTTGTTTTTGGACAGATTATGCATTTCGTTAGCAAAAAGGTGGTTTTTAAAAGAACCTCTTCAAAAAATAATCACTGAACATAGTGAAAAAAATGTCATTTTAGGGCTCATTCCTGGAATAGGCATACTGTGAATTTATTTTAACTTACTTGAGTAGAAATATTTCAAAGACATAGTCTCTGGGTACCTTGGCACCAACATTAGGCAAAAAGTATATCCTTGGGAAATGACAGCCACGTGCTACTTCTGCAACCATTATTTCACTAGTTCCCAGTATGAGTAACTGCAGGTCACTGAGTCTCCATAAACGGCTTGGAGTTATTACAAATGGGGACAAAACAGTTCGAGGGTTTATGTGGAAATTTACAGTGGAAATCTTGTAAAAAAAAAAAAAATGCAATCTCGGGCCCGGGGATTTAGCTCAGTGGTTCCGCTGCCTGCCTCACAAGCGCAAGGTCCGAGTTCGATCCCTGGTACCAATCAATCAATCAATCAATAAATAAATAAGAATGCAATCTCTATGTGTAATGATGAGTCTTGACTTGAAAAGTCAAACACACAACATTTGCCTTTCCCTTTGGCAACTGAAATAGCTTAATCTCAAAAGATACTGAAGAACTTTGTGGGAAAAAATAATACCAAAAAAATAGAGTTGAAGGCCACAAAGTTTGGATGAAGGTCATTTTAGAGTCAAAGGGAAAGAGGAATTTCACAGATAATAATGACGTCATGGATTAATATTTGGTAAGAGAAATTTTCAGTAAAGCAGTGGTAAAACACAGAAATACTAGTTTTATAAAATACCTATAAGATTTTGAGAGTCCAAAACCTTATAGCTTTGCAGTTTTAACACGGAATGTTTGATTATTGGCCAAAAGGTGAATGATTCCATCCTATTTTAGTTCACAAAATACTCATGGCAGCTTAAACTTAAGGTCACACTAACAACATCTGAACTAGAAATAGTTCAAGGGAAATAAGCTCCTAAGAAGAAACACTAGGACAAGTCATGAAAAGGACTGGTAGCAGGAATACCCAAGATGCTCCTTGGGGATTTCCTAAAAGCAATACATGGAATAGTTAGGAACAGAGCAAGAAAAGTCCTTTGTTACTGCTGAACATTCCCTAACTTAACATCACTGCATTACTGGGGCCTTTGGAAACAGATTAAATATGCAACTGTAAGAATATCTCGCTTGGTGTGTCTGTGAAAGATTTGTTGGAAAGTTAAGAGATCAACCCATCAGCTTTCTGCTAAAACGTCAAGCATTTTAATTTCATTGATAAGTCTTTGAGAGATTTGAAAAATTGGAGCTGTTAGTTTGGTCTCAGGTGGCCAGTCTTGCTTGAATTTTCATCTTTCTAAATCCACTTTTAATAAATAAAATCTAACCTTGGGTTGTTTTGCTATCCTTACATCACTGATCCCAAAAGCTTTGTGAATGGCCTTGGAGTAGGGTGACATGCATGAGAAGAAACTGTTAATAGCCTGTCCTGGGCCCTCATGCCTGGACTGTAGAGCTAGAATAGATAACCTGTAACGATTTTTTCAACCTCAAGATCCCATAAATATGATACAAATTCTTCAAACTTCATGCAGCTCTAGATTTGGACTAATTCATGTTCTTCAATTCCCAGGTCAGTTAACGTAATCAGTGCTCAACCAGAAATCACAAAATTTAGATCCTAATCTTGGCGTTCATGTAACTCTCACTAGGTGATCTTGGGCAACAAACTCACATTCCCTTTGTTTTGAACTACATAAATATGAAGTACAAGTGTTAGAAATTCAAATGAAGAGATGAGCATAATTCCTTTTAGAAAAAGTTGAATATTATTATGGTAGCCTTAAAATATATTTTAAATTAGAAATTTAAATCAGAGCACTTATGCATGAAGTGATAATTAACCTCAATCGTCATCAGGCTTGGTGGTACATGCCTATAATCTCAGCATTCTGGGCAACAGAGGCAGGAGGATTGCAAGTTCAAGACCAGCCTAAGAAATTTAGCAACTTATCTAGAGCCTGCCTCAAAAAAAAAAAAAAAATTTACAAAGAGTTGAGGCTTAGCTTAGTGTGAAGGGCCTGGGGTCAATCCTTAGTACTGCAAAATAAAGAAACAAAACCCCCACAATGTTACAATCTTAGAACGGGAAGAAACCCTAAATTTCACAGAAAACGATGTTCTAATTGTACACTTCGATCCCATCTAGAAGAATAATCTTTACAACCAGTCTGAGAGGAGGTGCTGTAACGTCAGTAGGAGTCAGCAGAGTATCACTTCTCATAAATTAATTTTCAAAAATCTGTTTGTTCTCATCCTAGATACCCCCACCATGTCATCTCCATCCTATGTGTATGATGGATGAGTCCTGCATGCCTATTCTTCTTTTACAGATAAAAGAAGGTTGAAATTGCTTTTCATTTCAAAAATACATGTGGACACGTAAATTGCTCAGGAAATTACCCAGTTAACAGACAACAGTGTGGACACTAGAACCCAAGCCGGCTGTCACCCTCAGAGATCTGCCCTCTTCTCTGCTTCTCCGTAGCTTTGCTCTGCAACTCTGGGGAGGCATAGACATAGAAGAAAACTATATTCTTCAGTTGGTGGTGGGATGCAAGATGACTGAACATACAGGCTGTACTCTTTCACCTTCAGACAAATAAGATCTTGTGTTATCTATAATTATCTTTGACCACAGTTGGCCATCCACTTACTCCAATTATGGGAGTACTCGACTCTTCTGACAGGTCCTGATTCACTAAGGGATTTCAGGTCTCCAAACACCTTCCCTGATAGGGAAGGTTTGGGTTTGGGACTTCATAAAGGTTTGGGACTTAAAAAAATTGAGAAAAAGAAGAAATACTTTCCTTTTCAAAAATAAAAGCAGATATGTGCTCTTTAAGTTTTTTTTTTTAATCTCCAAAATAAGACATGATGAAAACAATTGTGGGCTCTGTCTTCTGTGCAGATGACCATTATTAATGGACATATGTGAGAGGGTTAGTGGAAGAACTCTCGCTGATACACACCGTGAACACAAAAGAAGATTTCAGTGGTTTTAATACCTACCACACGCCTGGTTAAAAATCTAACCAGAAATGAGCCAGACCCAATAAACAGGGGGACAGAGCTTGTCTTTGGCTCTTATTTCTCCCTGGAAGCATTACCCAGGAGAATGTGTGACTTTGTTTCTAAGTGGCAAGAAGCAGTCTTTAGAAGTTACAGAATCCATCAGGAGGAGTAGCATAAAACAAAAGCAAAGCAAAATAAATAGTCTTTAATCTCTGCGGCCTAGGAATCCAGCACAATCGTGCTTTTACATTTTCTTTCCTAACTCATGTTTTCTGTTTTCAAGGACTTTCCAGACGGAGTGATGTAATCCTAGCATTTTAAAGGTCCTTTTATAAGCACCTATAAAATAATTACTGCTTATTGTAAGAAAACTAATAAAGTAGAATTTTAAAGAAGAAAAAGATCATTGAGCCACTGAATGCAGTTTTTGGCGAAAATAATATGTATATTGTACAAACCTGAAATTCGGGTATTTCTAATGATGATGGAAAGGTGAGTGTCATGGCAGAAAGAGTTCTGGACTGAGAATTAGAAGTTCTGTGATCAAGACACCATTGCCTGGTCATTATCTAGATGAAGGCCCAAGTATCTCACTGTGTCTTGAATGTTAGTTTCTCTTCTTCAAAAAAATAAATTTAGGCTGGGGATTCAGCTCAGTGGTTCTGGCACCTGCCTTGCAAGGGCAAGGTCCTGAGTTAGATCCCAGGTACAAAAAAAATTAAAAATAAATAAATAAATAAATTTAAACTAAACACACAAAGAGCTCTCTCAACAACCAAAATCCTTTGAGGGTGATCATTTTATCATCGCTATTGTTACTATTATTAAAATGATTGATATCATATGGCATAATATATAGGATGCAAGGGTAAATTAAGTTGATATAAATTATTTTCTTAGGTACAGTAACATCTCTGTGTCTCTAACATGGAGACCTCAGACTTAGGTAAGAAAAGACTTTAAGGCTGAAGAAACAGAAACTCCCAGAGGTGTTACATGTTCCAGAGGCCAACCAGAACAAAGTATTACTTCAGATTTTCAGTTTAGATGACTGCAGTGCAAAATCATTCCTTTTGCCACAAGGATTACAATCAAGTTTAGGGCCAAGGTGAGAGCCATACATTCACCCGTAACTCTGCCTGCAGATTCAAGATACTGCTCCAATAACACAGAAAAACCTGTATGAAGTCAACAGCTGCTACAAGCTCAAGCGACAACAAGAGGAGAATGTGGCCATTGCCATTCAAGAGTGGTTCAGCATGTCGTCTGCTTATAAAAAAGACGTGCGAGCATTTATATATTTGCACATTTTTTCCAGGATGTTTACCTAATTTTATATTGATGAATCATCCTCACAGGCATGAAATGACTAAAAAGTCCACAGAGGCTTGGGTGTCTTTTATTTTGGGAAATGTATCCAAACCCTGCAGCAAAAGAGCCATGCTCACTGGAGGTGCAGGTGGTATTTTGGGAAAATGAGCGTGGGTGGGAGCCTTAGGGTGCTTGCCTGCCCCTCCTGCATGCTTCAGCATGGTCTTTTTCATGAAGGTCCGGCGGATAATTGGAAATCCCCGTATGCCTAACACTCAGAAATATTCTGCAGGCATGTCAGGTAAGAGTGAAGTCATATTTACGAGTATCTTACTGGGACAGTCTGTGCTATCTCTCTTGTATCAAACTCCGTGAAAGGATAGCTCCAACTCCAGACATTAGCCAATTCTCAGCAGTATCGTTGCACACCTACATATACACACAGCTGTACACATGTGCACTTGCACACTGTCCCTTCTGTTGTGACTCAGGCATAAAGTAAAGAGGATCGGGTGCCCTCTCAGGCGTTGTAGCTGTGTCAATGTCAGTAACCATTCCCTACTCACTTCCAGAATTTTCCCTGAATTTCGAGTTTCTGACAGATTTGTCCTTTTTTTGGTTTTGCATCTGAAAGATGCCACTCTTAGTCTGAGGGTGCAGTAATCCACTTCAGGACTACTAGATGTGAGACAAACGTCCTTCTGGCAAAGAATTATGAACTATTCTCCAGTGAGGTAAAGGAATCCTTCTAGGAATTTAAAAAGAATTTAGCTTCCAAACAGAATAATGACAGACAGTTATATCCCATGGCTTGCCATGTTCTCCTAAACTTTTGGGTTTACTTGATATCTTTTATAAACGTCTCTTAGAAGCATTATTTTACTGTAATGTGCATTTGTATTATCAAGAAAAAAGGGGGTTTATAGAACCTCATAATCCAAAGACGGTAAAACATTAAATTTCTAGAAATAAGATAAAACACGAAAATTATTTTGCATATTTTATTATTTAAAATATGATGTTTTTGTCCTTTTTGGTACCGGGGATCAAACTCGGGACCTTGTGCTTTGCGAGACAGGTGGTAGAACCACTGAGCTAAATTCCCGGCCTAAAACATTATGTTGCTAGTGCAGTTTTATATGGTTTAAAATATAATATACATTATATATATATATATATGTCTCACTCTTACTCTATCCAATTTTTGATAGTTCTTAACATTCTCCACTATAGATAGTCATATTTGTTACTTTTTCATGCATCCATATTCTTCTTTTTGGACAAGTAGAAACTCATCCAAAGGTATATTTTTGTGCTCTCTTTTATACAAATGATATTGTATAACATATTTTGCACTAAACCCCTTTGTTCTTCACCTAGTAATATATCCTGGATGTTTTTCCAAATTGGGACAGCGTTACTTCAGCCCTTCTCACCTCAAAAAGGTTGTTTGTGAAATATTATTATCCACTCAGCCAGTTCCCAATATGTGCATCCCTCTGTGCTTTGTAGTTATTTGCAGTTAAGATGTTCATATATTCAGGTAAATACTTTTAAATCTCCTATAAGTGATTTTGCTGAATCTGAGAAGCATACTAATTTGAAATTTAGGTAAATAATGCTAATTGGTTCTATTTAAAAAAACAGTCTTAGTGCCTGCCATGCCTGCCTTGCAAGTGCAAGGTCCTGAGTTCAATCCCTGGTACCAGGGGGAAAAAAAGATAGCTTTATAAATTTTGGATACAAATATCTTTGTGCTAGCCAGGTGTGGTCATGTATTCCCATAATCCCAATACTTGGGAGGCTGAGGCAGAGGATCACTGCAAGTTCGAGGTTAGCCTGGGCTTCACAGTAAATTCAAGGCCAGCTTGAACTACATAGTAACACCAACTCAAAAAAAAAAAGATAAACAAGCAACCTCCCCCCCCAACACACACACACACATTTTGATAAACCCTGAACAGAGAGACTAGCAAAAAATTGAGTTGCATCCATACAATATGGTTTATAAAGAGCTATCAGAATACTTTTGAGGACATTGTAAAATACAGTTTTCTGGCTTAGACCCTGAAGAATCTGAATCTTTGAGTCTGGAAAGGGCCCATGAGCCTGTGTTTAAAACTCTCCCAGGTGATTTTGATCAGCGTGGTTTTAAGATTTTCTTAGATCCCAGGTATTCAGACTTTTGAGATTCCAACCCATATAGAGTGAAACAAAATAAAATGATGACCTTAAGCTATGTTATGGCAACAGAATAATTTCCATAATTTGGCTTTTGACTTATTAGTAATTTTAATTTAGTGATTTTCATGTTTAGAATCCTCCCAATTTTTCCTACTATTTAATAGCATAAAAAAAATCTGAAAATTCATGGGTCAAGCACTCAGCATGAAGTATTTGAGATTTGTACAGGCCATTCAGTGTCCTACTATCATCCATACATACTAGATTCATGGCTCCAATATGTCTTACTCTTACTTAGCATGTATTTAGCAAACATAATATGCAGAATTTCAGATTCATAATTTTATTAATTCTACTGTTTTTAGGAATAGCAGAATGCTCAGCAACTGGCCGTACACCATCCCGGGGTAGATGGCTGTGCAACATGGTTCCCAAGGGAGAGAGGTCGATCTAAAGGAAGCCAAATTTTAACTCAGACATTAAGAAAAATCACTTTTGCGAATCTTAACACACACAACTGAAAGTCTGAAATTTGGTAGCTAAGTATTTTTACTTTATAAATAATGTAACTCAATAGCAATATTTGACAAATTTATGGAAAAAATATTTGCAAGGTATTTTTATTGTTATTGGCTGGGGTCGGGCTGGTACGCTGGAGAGAAAGTGACTGCTATGTCTGAATGAATATAGGCTTTATTTCTACACAGGGCGGCTAGGTTTCCTCAGAAAATTTGCCATGGATTTCATCTCCAGGCTTAGATAATTTCAGCATGGAGAAAGGATCGGGTATAATAGAGAGAGTGGATGGATTTACATGCCTGTGTCACTGGGCTGGGGGTGATCACCTAATAGTAATTTGATGTGTCTGTGGATGAACATAACCTCTTTATGTGGCTTTTCTCCTATTTTCCCAGATTCTCATTTAATTTTACAATTTAGGGCTGGGGATTTAGCTCAGTGGTTCCCCCGCCTGCTGTGCAAGTTCAAGGACCCAAGTTCAATCCCTGGTAACAAATAAATAAATAAATAAAAATTAATTTTACAATTTAATGTAATAACGACTAGAACATGTTGCCTTGATGTAGTTATTAATTCCAATTAGTGATATCCAATCATTGAAAAAAAGTCCATGAGCTGAATATTTAGTCTGATTCCTTTTATGTCTTTCTCTATGTCGTTTCTCTGAAAAGAGAAATCAACTGTATAAGCTTACTTTTGGCTCCTCATAGGTCCTAAAATTATTTAGTAATGGGAAATCCAAAAGTCACGGGAGAGAAATGTGATCCTAATGATCACGAATCATTGGTTCTTGTTAAAGGAATCTCACAAAACATCTATTTCTTGAAGTTATGATAGCAAATGATAGCTTAGGCTTTGGATCATTTACATTTTACCCAAGAAAGAAACTGATTTCTATGAGGAATTTTCTAAATAGGCAGTATATTTATTTTCATAAAACAAATAGCTGGCTCAGAGGTTATTGTAAATATACCTGAGTGTGTGGTTACTTCACGGTACACACTTTTATAAAGTATTCTTGGACCGAAGAACCATTGTTTCTATACCAGAAATTCCTGCATCTGGAAAGTTTACAAATACCTGAGAATCCATAAAATCCTGTTATTTTTTACTGAGAATCATTCCCGTTTCAAATATCAACAAATGGTAGATATTGTTAGAGAATCTATCATGTGTAAAGGCACTTGGACATTGAAATACAGTTTTCAGAAAGAATCAAATGACTGTACTTCCTTCATCATATTTTCACTCAAGTATAACATTGCATAATGAGGGAGTTGGGGCTGAACGTAGAAATGCAGGCACACTTTCAAGGTAGGCATATGGGGATCCACTAGGTGGAAATTTTAAGACTTCCATACAGTTTGTTCAGGCAGAACCAATGATGTTAAAACGAACAGTGACAGATCAATTTTTAATGGTAACTCTATTATTTTTCTCTATTATGAATACTTCTTTTTACTAGACCATGAAAATTGTGTTGACATTTGAAAAGCATGTGATTAATTGCAGCAGAACAAACATTCTGAGTGCAGCCTTTGATTAGGAAGGTGATACCAAGCAGGACCCCTGACTATAACATTGTTGGCAAACTGTGACACTTGCCTTTTTAAAAAATTCAGTAAATGCTAAAACTCCTAGGTGTGCCAGTGATGGAATTAATATACATTTGAGGCAAGAATGGCTGTGGAGCTTCATTCTGACAACAGAAATTGATTCACCTAAACTCTGAGTACATTTCAGAAATGAATCCAAGCAGCCAGGTACCTCTGAGTTGTAATATGGGCGAAGATGACCAATGATGATTATAGTTGTATAATTTTCAATATTCTCTCAACTTCACTGAAAGACCTGTGGTCATATGTTACAAAGCAGTCACTGTGCATGAAAGGTCACATGAGAATTTCATTTTAATGCAGCGAAAGCATTCCATTAAACCCTTTTCTGTTAAATAGGTATGTAAAACTGGTCAGAAGCCATGAGACATGTTTTTATATTGTTCAATTGACCAGATTAGAGAGTTGAGAGGTATCAACTATGTAAAGACCTCTTTGATCCCAGATTGCTCATCTGATTGCTCCACTTTATTTGTTATTCTCAAAATATTTTCAATTTTAAATATTTTTATTAGTACATGTTTGCAGTACATATTGATTCCATTCACCATGGGGGGTAGGTACATGTATATAACACATCTTAATTCTTTAACCATGAAGCAGAGCACATTGAACCAACCCATGCAGGAATCAAATTTAAAATTATGCATTTATTATTGCCATGCTTAAATTATGTAAGATAAATGATGTGGAATACACCAAGTTTGTAAACCCTACATTTTACTCAATTATTCCACAAGACAGAGAGAAAGAGTAGGAAGGCTATTTGGTAGAAAAGGAAAACTCTGAGAGAAAAATCAAGTCAGAATTTGGATCAGAACTTATTCATCACACTACCTCGCTCTCTTGGAAGTATTGCAATTCAATTGTCCTTTTACAAAAACTTAATGTATATTTATGATGACATCTTGTCCCATATTGGGCAGTATGAAAGTGTTGGAAAGAGAGAAGGATTGAGATAGTATTCAAAGTAGAAGAGAAGACAAACTTGTGATACAATTTTATGTGAGGAAGACAAAATAAATGAAGTCTTTAATGTTTGCTAATGGTATGAGAATGGTTAGAACTTAATTTACAGGTCTATAAAAGTAAACATTTTCCACAAGATAATGAATCATGCATTAAAAAAATATTGCTGTGTAATGTAGGATTTGGCCTTGTGCAATGACTTCAATATTTGCTAAATCTAGACAGACATTTAAAGAATTATTTCCTTGCTTGTTAATTCACATTTACCTTTAATTTTTCAATCCTTCTATATAGATCAAGAAAGGAAAGGAAGGAAGAATAGTCTGAAATAAACTCATTTTGATAGAAAATAACACTATAAGAATAACAGGGTTCCCAAGAAAAAATGAGAAATGTTTCTCTTTCCATGTCTTATTACAAACCTATGCTTTATGATTATGAATTATTGTTTATATTTTTGGCACCTACTTTGGACTCAAACTATTTCCTTGTTATACAAGTGGGGATTTACATATTTTTTCTTATCTTTTTGCATGAATAGATGCAAAATGGTGCAAATTATTGCAGCTCTGGGATTTAGGTAATAAAGTTATTAGTAAGATTTTGTATGTAGAGTGATTGTATATGCTATAAATATTTATATATCATTAAAATTTTTGTTTTAAGCAACTGAGGCAGCTGAAATCTTGAGAGATTAAACAAATATCCACTTTTGAAATTTGTCCTCATGTTATGCAACTTTTAATGTGTTTTCTTTTCACTCTCCTTTCTTTGAAGATACATAAGCAAGTTTTTCTGTAAGATTTTTGGTTTCAGAATTCCTGAAATATGAAAATCATATAAATTTTAACTTAAATTTGTGAAATTCTTATACTTTCTGATGTGGCTTGTTCAGAGACACTTTTTTTTTTTCTAGCTAGGAACCTGGCTAGTAGAGATAACTGTCTTTGTATATAAATTTTTTTTCTCTCCCCTTTTCTCAGTCCCAGCATTATGTTAGAGTTCTAATTGCAAGCATTGTACTGCTCCTGAATGAGTATTATAACCCAGGGCCTTGATCATTGGTTCAGAGACTCACTTCTCCAGGATTCTGAAGCATTGTGTGATTATTATACTGGGATTTTTTTTTCAGTTTCTGTTTTCATGTCTTTTTTGCAAGTTCCATAAAAAAAAATCACTTTGTCCCATTTGTCCAAAATTTATAGATGATTTGATAGAAGATATTTACCATTTTGCCCACAGTATGTGTGATTTTGTTTTCAAATCAACATCTTTGCCTTTAACTGTAGTAACAAATAAAAAATCTTATGGATTAAAAACTCTCTGAACCCATTGAGAGGAGCAATGAATATTCTCCAAGATCATTTGGTAATGTGTCTGTTACAGAATCCTATAGTCTCTGCAGCTGAATGTCAGCAACTTTTGGTGGGTTTACTACTGTAGTGCCCAGAAGTAAGGGACTGTACCTGCTTTTTTCCTGTTTGACTTTCAGAGTGTTGTATTTTTCTCTTCCTGTAGGGCTAGGCTGGCATGTTCTGCTATTTCCCTCAATGCCTTCCACACATCCTCTCCCTGGAGAAATATGAGAGGCAGTCTGGAAAACCATCAGCAATCTTCATGTCAGAGCCTGCTTACACAGAATGCCAACAGATGGCAATATTTTATCATTGTTACATAATCCAGAGACCCTTCATCTGTGGCTGTAGGAAACATGCAGAATCGACTCTTTCGTGTGACACATGTCACCGAAGCTTCACCCCTCCATTAACTGTGCTGTTGTTTGTGATTGTTAAGCTGCATGTCTCGCTGTGTGTCACATTCTTGACTTGTACGAGGGTCCATTAGTAAGCAGCCTCTGAGTCCTGTGAGTCATAGAAGGCACCACACTTGGAAAAATAAACACTGCATTCAGTGGAGATTAGACCCACTGGCTGGTAGTAACTGGGAGGAGTTTCATGGCAAAGGCCATTTCTGTGATTCATCAAGGCCTTCTCCTCTATCAATACTTGTTGGTAAAGCACCTCATACACACACAAGCTGAGTGTCCCATTGTCCCAGGTGCTAAGGAGAGCTTGGTCAATGATAATGAAGGGAGGGACAATGAGGAGAAATATGAGCCAGGTATTTCAAAGCTTTCATGGAACCTTAGGAAATCAACTCCATAAGGCGTTTTTGATTTTTCAATATATTTTCTACAGACTTGCTCCTTATTTGTCTCCCAATCCTTTCTTTCTTCCCCTCATTCTTTCTAGTTCGCAAATCACTTTCTCTTTCTTATTCTTCCATCTTTCACAACTTCTCTTTCTCTCCCCCCTTTAACCTTCTTTGACTTCATTTTTAGTCTTTCCACATCATCCTTTCTTTAGATTTACTTTTTCTTCCCAGCTTGTGTCTCCAATCCCTGCTACGCAAGACTCCAGTCCAGAAATGGCATGTTGAGTCTCCTCAGTTGGCAATGAGGGCACAATAGAACTCTTGCCAATACCACCTACCCAAGAAACTGAATTTAAAAGGAGAATTCCCTCTAGCCACCATCAATCGTAGCCACCGCCAACTCTGTAACTGTAAGTCATCTAATGGTTAAAACTGGCCTGAGACTAAAGGAAGTCAGGCGGATTGATGTTCCAGGTTGGGTTTAGGGAACGTTTTGGGGTTTCTCAAAATACATGCAACTTTTGAGGCTGTATTTCAATCCTTGATCCCCCTTAGCAATTTGGCTAGTTTTCTGCTTGTGTTTCTCTTTTATAACTTTTTTTAAGGAGTAAAGTCTGGCTTTCCTTCCAGGAAGGAAGGAACAGGCGGGTTACAGGCGCGGCTGGGAGGCCTAAAGGCAAAACTGCAAGGACATCTTCCCAGGCCATCTACCCCACTCAGTATAGGGTCATGACCATGTAGTCAAACAACCCAGGGTCAGAGGGGAGAAAACAGATGGGGACCATCAGCTTACAGATTCCACACTTTCAGAACCTGTTTCAAAAACCAGATTTCTGTGCAAGCCAATTTCCAAAGGTGGCACTTTTGCAAATATCCACTCATGACTTTGGCCTCTGAGAAGTGTATTGTGTGGGAGCATTCACCATCCAACAAGATTTTATTGAATATCCCCCTTGTTGTTGTTATAATAATCCATGCTGATATAAACCATGCTCCATAAAATGCCACAATACACATCCACTGGCAACACCACAGGGTAGGCTCAAGCTGAAGCGCCTTGGGCAATAAAACCAAGACTGCCAGAAACACGACTGCCATTTATTTCTCTGTAATGTGCTTTCTCTCCTTCTCTCTCTAGGCAGATTTTCCTCGTGTTGAAAGGGAACCTCTGGTCAAAAGTCAGCAAGCAGAGTTGTAGAAAGCTTTGATAGTCAGTGAAGTGAATCATGGCTACACATGGCAGGGGCATGCACCAATGGAGCTTCTTGCTGGGCGGACCTCCCTCTAAGAGCAACTTCTGGTCATCAGTCAAAGGGGCCCCCAACGAGCTGTGTGCAGCCAATGGTTTCACCAGCTCCATGGTGCCGGGGTCCCAAGTTGCTCTTTTCCACAGGTATTGCTAAAGCAAATAGCAGACAGTATTTACTGGGTGTGATGCTTTCAATCACATTAATCTAGCCAGTAAAAAAATTTATGAGCAATAAAAATTCCACCATGACATGGCTGATTGGAGGAGAGGCTGCGTGATGGAAATCCAAGCCACGCCTCTGCCCCTAGCTAGACTGTCACAAACTTTGGAAGGAAGTAGGAGTCAGGGAAGAGAAAGACAGAAAAATCTCTGGGGTTGTTAAAACCAACTCATGGGTAGGTGGATAAAAATCTTAAATTGTTTAATAAGCCCAAACTTGGGAAGGTGATTGACTGAACCCCTACTTTGAAAAGCTCTTTGGGGAAAATATACATGTTGTCTTGCCTCCACTAGAAAATGACTCTGGGTTCCTTCTGGTCCTATGACTAGTGCTTATTTACTCGAAATAAAGCAGATATTTTAAAATCCAATCAACTTATATGGGGGCTAGAAGTATGCCTAGGTGGGATTCATTCCTCTCTCTCTGGTTTGATGCCAGTGAGGAACGTAGCGGCATGCAGCTCTCTGTTCTCTGGTTGACTTGTACATGGCCTATGTGGATTCAGGAGGGCAATGACTAAGATCTGTGAGCACTTGTGAGTCACTCTTTCTTTTCCCAGTTCATGGCGACAGTCCTCTGACTGGCTGGTTCGCAAGCACATACTCTCCAAATCCAACTGCTCCATGGTTTCTCCTCTGAGTGGGCAGCTGAACCAATTATTTGTTAATGATCGCAGACCACACACAGCAATGAGGATGTTATTTTAATGAATTTATATTGGAAGTCCTGCCACTGAGGGTGAGTACTTGATTAGCTAATTGCAGTTAATACTTCAAGTAGCTTATACAATATCCATTACCCCATTCTTTCTTAATAATAGAATCCCAAATTTAATCCACATGGCAATGTGCCCAGCCAAAATATTGTATTTGCAAACTGCCTTACGTCTAAGGGTGGCCAAGAAGGTATAATTTGAAATTTATGTGTGAGACTTTTGAGAAAACTCCCAAAGAGGGAACAATAGAGTTGGGGTATTTGACTTTTCTTCCTTGTCAATCTTCCTTCGCTTTCATGAAGAGAGTGGAGACCCAACAACAAGAACTCCAATAGTTATCTTGTAGTAGAACAGGAACTTAAGGATGGAATCCTCATGCCTCAAAGGATGGAGAAGCAAAGAGATAAAAGGAGAGGAGCCTGCATTTCTGCTGTCTTGAGCACCCAATATGATCCCTAGACTACCTACCTCCAGATTGCTTTCACTCAAGAGAAAATAAACAATTCCATTGCTTAAGCCACACTTTTTCGGATCTCAGTAGTAGATTTCTAACCAGAACCAAAGCCCCAGAAATAGAAAAGATCTCGAAGTAAGCTATTTTTACAGCCCCTTGTGCTTTATAAATGAGCAGTCAAAATCTACCAAGGAGAAAGACAATCTTGCTTTAGATTTTTTCCCCAATGATAAACAATTTCTTCCCAGATCAGCACTCTACGCATAATGTCTTACATAGAAGGCACACTTTAAAATATTTGCTGAAGCATGAGTGGTGGCCTGGAGTACTAAAATGATCATGGGTTTCATAGTCAGAAATATCGTACATTTCAATTTATTTTTTACTTAACAACTAAATGGCACTAAACCAAGTTACTTAAAATTGACCCTCAATGTTTGTTCTTATAAAATGAGTAAAGCAATATCAATCTGGTGAAAGTATTGATGGCAGAGTATTTATTTAAAATAGACATAATAAAACAATTGCTTCAGGAATTCTACTCTCCTCTGTTTCCCAGTTTTCAATCCAAAATTCTATACTTTTAGTTTATTGGTTCTTCATCTCTTAATTCATCCTTGGAGATAAGTACAAAAATTATGCTGCCAAAAAAATTTCACCAATCACTTCAGGTTTTTCTTCCTGAATCCACAATTATATACCACCACTCTCTCCACAGTGTCTTCCTCTCTGCCTCACTATTAATTGGAGACAGCAGCACACAAAAATTGAAACAGCCAAACAAACAAGCAAAACAAAAATATACCCAGCATCCCTTCAGTAGCAATATACTTTTCTTTTAAAAATATGGTTTAACAAAGGCCAAAGGAGAGTCTGAAATGATTCACTTTATTTTAAGTCTAACCCTTGGTTTTCTTTCAACTCCTTTTCTTAGGCACCAGATCCCGAAGGTCAAGGCAGTGATGGATCATCTGTGCTGCTGATCACACTACACAAAAATGAACAAATATTCATGGAGGTCTTTCTGAAATAACTCACAGTTTCTAAATGAAGCAGTGCTTCATTATTAGTACATATATGGAGAGACAACAGCATAACACTTGGTGGCAAGGAGCAGACATGGATTCAGATGGACCCATGAATCTGCGTGCCTATGAAAAGATAAATTGACCTAATGGTTAGTATCTCATGGAGCTATTGTGAGGATTAAATGAGACAATAGATATACAGACTATAACAAGTTCCCTTATGTGTAACGATCATGCCAACACTGGTCATCATCATTATCATCATCATAATCATCATCATTATTATCCTTAGTATAGGAAACATGGCTTGATGTTCTCATGAACCATGGAATTTGCATTCATCTCAGTCTACACACTGCTGTCTCCATTTCCAAAGGTCTTTATCTTCAGGACACACACACAAGATACGTGATCTAAGTCCTTTGCTTCAAGTATCTCTGGCAACTTCAAAATTACTTCCTTTACTACAATGAGGCAATAAATAAGGGTTCATAAAAATGTACATGGGTGTCTTTAAATTATAATTTGTGAAATGCCATTCATTTAGGTATGATTTTTAGAAAGGTACATTATTTAACTAAACAGGCTTGGATTTGAAACCCAACCCTACCAATCACTATGTGACCTCTATTTAGTAGACTTTTAAATTCAGCTAAAATGTCAGCCTCTCATGCTTTTAGGGAAACTGTCTAAACTTATGTATGCAGAGTTTCAAGAAGAGGACCCTATAACATAGCAGTCACACGAGACAGTAATTCTTTTTACAGCTATGAGAGTTGTTTTTTTTCCATTTCTCTGCCCATCAATAAGATGCCAGTTCCTACTAGAAAAAGTTAAAGGGTCTTTCTGACAGAAAAATCAGCAATCAGGTGATTTGAGGAGGAAGAGAAGGAGAGGGAGAAGGAAAGTAGCCAAGAGGCACTTAAAACACAAACATTGAAATATGTGGCTTTGTTTATCCTACCTTGCCAGTCCTAATGCTAGTTTCAGCCTGGCACCTTGTTGCTGTCTGGCATTAGTACTTGAAAAGCCACACCCAGCCCTGGGATCCCATCACAAACCACCACCTCTTACAATAATAGTCCGCTCAGTCTTTGTATTTCTTAAAACTCTGACACAAGAAGTAATCTGGGACTAGACCCCAAATTAAGCAAAATACTGTATAATAAACCTTTTCAACCCTATCATTTGGGACATTTAGAATCTCACCTCTATAACAACCAAGGTAATTTTGCAAATATGTCTACATTGTGTTTCATAGCAAGAAACTGACAAAAAGAGAGCACTGTGTATTTTCTTTGTCCTAGGAGTAGAGTATAAAAGGATGTTAGCTCAGTCTTTGTGGAAGGAAATTTCTATTTAAGAAGAGTAAATATTAACAAAAAAAGAAGAGTAAATAGTGTGTATATTTATTGCTGAGTCTTCACAACTTCACTCTGAGAAGTCACGCGGATAGAATGGTCTTGCTGCTACTTCCAATCACTCCTCTGATTATTCTGATCTAGAAGTCCTAAAGGCATTTCTGAGCTTGATATTAAGCCTTTACTTTGGGACCCAGACATCACTTATTTGATATTGCTGAGAACTGAGTGGCCCATTGAGCAAGTGGGGGAGTTGCCTAAATCCATCTCTGGATAGAAACTGCAGATACCAGTGCTCATTAAATTTATAACAATTGGTTTAATATCACCCTCCAAGAACGTGAAATAAACTCTGGAAACTGAGTGATGACAGAGGTGGGCTGTTTAATTCTCACCAACTCAGAACAACAGTGGAGTTACTTATTTTTTTCTCCAGCATGACTTGTGCCAGTATCTTATTCTCTCTGTGCTCAGTGCAGCTAGAAACACCAAAAAAACCCCCCCCAAAAAAACCCACTCTGGTTGTTGCTAAGTCAGCATGATATTTTCTTGGAAATTGCCATTTGTCAAAGCCAAGTATGTGCTCTTCAAGAGACAAGTGACTGATTTCAAGGCAGGAAGGTTGCTCTTAGAAAATCTAAAATACACACGATCACACAAACAGAAAGCATTGGACAGCCACCATTTTGGTCAGAGAAGTTTGCTAAGCCCTTCCGGGTTTGCAACTCACCTGAGGCTCTCCATTCTCCTGTGTAGCAGCTCATCCTCTGCTCCAAGTGTAGGCTAAATGTCAGCCTCATTGCCAAGCTTTGCATGATTTGGAGGTACAAATGCCCATATATCACATGATTTCCATCTGAAATCATAGCTTGGTTTCCGTGCAGCAAGAGGTTTGCAAACTTCAGCGAAACTCTAGACTGTCCTGGCCTCAGTATTGGGCTGGCAACAAGGTTTCCCACGGTTATTCTCGTAATGTCCAAGCGAATATTTTTGCTTTCTAAGTGGGTCCCCTCTGGCTAGCACTTTCAGTAGCACTTACAGGAAACAACAAAGGTACAGGAGTGAGAAAGAGAAAGAAATCATCATGAGATAATAAAAATTATATTTTTCTCTAAATATCTTTTACCATTACGAAAACAGACACTTCTGAAAATTTGGATTAAGACTAACTCATTGCCACAAACTAGCACCATTATAAAGAGCTCTGGGATTTTCTGTAAAAAATAGTGGTTGCTTGTACTGCAGTCTGGGATTGTAACCATGCATGGGCCACAGTGCCAAGGAGTTGAGCAGAAGCGTATTTGCCATGAAAAATTGGACACAAGGGAAAAGATCTTGGCACTTTCTTTACTATCGGATACCAATTAATCCCTTAAATGCTGACTTCTGTGTAGGCAACATGGAAGCATGTGCCAGGGAGTGGATTTGGGAGCTCAATTGCTCCCTCAAAGGCTGTGCTAGGACAGTACGTATCTAAAATCGCTCTTTAGCCTCATTAGCATTAAAGCAAAGATCTCTGCAGTAAAGAAAAAGAATCAGGTCAAAAGGGAAGGAAATGGAGGGCAAGAAGGGTAAATATTCCTCATATTGCTGATCTCTGACATTAAAAGTACTGAAGAAATTCCCTCTATAACTCCAATTCTGTGACTTTGTAATAATACTTTTTATTATTTTAATTAGTATTATATTAGTTATACTATTATATTAGCATTATAATAATACTTTATTTTTTCATGGTATCAGGTTGTTTCCTTATATTTTCTGGTAGTCTCTTCTAGAGCACACAGAGCACCATGGAAAGTGTTGATCACAAGGAATACATGGATGGTTTGGTTGCCAGATAAATACAGGTGCCTCATACTTGTATTTTCTGAATCTGGTAAGTAGTCACTAAGTTAGGAGATGTTTGGAGAAGCAATTACAAAGAGAAAGGTTGATCTCAAAAATGTCAGATTGACATGCTGAGATTTTTGTTCATTTTAAAATGTATATAATCCTTGCCTTTCTAATATTTCTCATCACCCTCTTGGGCCCGTAGTAGGTTCCCTAAAAATGTTAATTGATTGACTCATTCCTAGATAGAAGAGAAAGACCCAGATTAAGGCAAAGTCAATAAAGCTGGTTTGAATGGTTTATTTCATGGACCAGATCTGGACATACATTTTACCATTTGGAACACATGCTTTTAAAATTGCAAAATATAATGCATTTTAAAACTCAAATACCTTTTAAAGTCCCACACGGCTAACTAACAAGTTATTACTCATACTTATATCTTAATGGATTCCACAAATCAATTTTTTTGTTTTTCTTGGTGAATATTGCTGATACTTAACAAATGAGTGTCATTTACCACCACCATGCCTCTGCCTGCCACCTCCACAACCTCTTATGGAGCCAAAGACCGAAGCTATAAATAGAGAACGCCACTGTTAGGAGCCCCCTTCCCCCTTTTCCATACCCCCCACCAGCAGGTAATGGATTTCTCTTTTCACAGTGTTAAAAGGATCAGTAAATCATTGGGTCACCTATTGATATGAAAGTCTTTCATTTGAAATCATTAGCAAAAAGAAATTGCAAAAGAAAAATACAAAAGAGCAAATAAATCAGGAAAAATTAGAACAGTTTTTATGAAGTATGGGTGGAGTGGATAAAAATGATCTTGGCTTAATTACCCACACTTAGTCATAAGATGCAGGAAGCAGAGATTTTAAAAAGTCCAATTGGTGCTGTGTTTTATACACAAACATGCACACACACACACACACACACATATTTTAAGGTGTTAATTTCCATCACATCATTCTGTGCTGGGTTACCATGCAAAATGCCACTGAATCTTGACCTTCATGTGCAATGTTAAAACCACACTTTCTCTCTTGGAAGACCCAACTGTCATGAAATACTTTTTCTGCATAGTCATGGAGGAGAATCTCTGTACAGGTAGCAGAAGCTTTCAGTCTAGGTGTATATTGGTTGAGGAAAGAAGGGCGTGACTACCTGGTAAATCTGTATTTCCTTCATATCACCAACATCTCCTTTTCACCTCTGTGAGCTGACTCACATGATTACTTGATCTTTGAATATCCTAATCCATTCAGGCTTTCTAAACCACAGCCACTGCTTCTGTTGCTCAAGTCAATCCTTCTATCCCTGTGCCACTGTTTTTCCTTCTCAGAGTAGAAGTGCAGAATTTATATACACATGGTGGTTGTGCACTATCAGCATTTACTTACCCAATTACTTGTATTATTTTACTTTTTACATACATGCACCTCTTTTTCCAAATTACTGACTATATCTTAAGGACTTGATATTTTCCTGGAGTGTTTAGGGAAAAGTAACTTAACCATGTTCTGTGTGTGAGTATGTGGTCTATTTTGGAGAATGACCCATGTGCAGCTGAGCAGAATGTGTATTCTGATTTTGTGGGGTGGAAGACTCTGTAAACATCTGTTAAGTTCATTTGTTCAAGAGTTCGATTGAGTTCTAGTATTTCATTACTTATTTTTTGTCTACTTGATCTATCTATTTGTGACAGTGGGGTGTTGAGGTCCCCCACTACAATTGTATTAGTGCATATATGACTTTTCATGTCTGTTAGTATTTGTTTTATACAGTTGGGTGCACTAGTGTTTGATGCATAGATATTTATGATTGTCATCTCTTCCTGTTGGATTGTTCCCTTTACAAGGATGTAGTGTCCTTCTTCATCTCTCTTTATCAGTAGTGATTTGAAATCTACTTGATCTGCAAAGAGGATAGCTGCTCCTGCTTTTTTTCGTGTTCCCGTCGCATGGAGTATTGTTTTCCACCCTTTAACTTTCAGTCTATGAGTTTCCTTTTGAATTAAGTGTGTTTCTTGCATGCAGCATATTGTTAGATTTTGCTTCTTGACCCATTCTGCCAGTCTATTTCTTTTGATTGGTGAATTGAGACCATTAACGTTGATGGTTATAACTGAAACATATTGACTTGTCATTGCCATGACTTTTTCTTTTTGTTGAGTTCTCCCCCTTTCCATTTAATTTCTTGTCATGCCAGATGGGTTCATTCTGCTTTGCTTCCTGGGGTTGTGATCCTCAATGTCTGTTCCTAGGCTATTGTGTAAAATTCTTTGGAGTGCTGGTTTGGTATTCATGAAGTTCCTAAGGTGCTCTTTGTCATGAAATTATCTTATTTCTCCATCCATTTTGAGAGATAGTTTTGCAGGGTACATCAATCTGGGTTGGAGGCTGTTTTCTTTTAGGGCTTAGAATATCTCACTCCAAGCTCTTCTTGCCTTGATAGTTTGTATTGAGAAGTCTGCTGTGATTTTGATGGGCTTTCCTTTGTATGTGATTTGTTTCTTTTCTCTCACTGCTTGTAGAACTTTGTTCTTCTGTTGAGTTTCTGGAATCTTAACAATTATATGCCTGTGTGTAGATTTTTTTTTGATCAAGGCTATTTGGAGTCCTATATGCCTCACTTATCTGTATGTCAAGTTCTTTTCCCCTGCTTGGGAAGTTTTCTGCCATTACTTCTGTGAAGAGTTTTTTTATGTCATCTCCACTCTCTCCTGTTTCTTCATTGACTCCAATCAGTCTTAAGTTATTCTTCTTTGCATTGTCTAGCAGCTGTTGGATTGATTTCTCATATTCCCTTATAATTTTGAAGCAATTTTTCTTTTCCTGGTCACTAATTGCAATCTTATCTTCTATATCTGAAATTCTGTCCTCACATTGACTCATTCTGCTGTGTAGACTTTCAATGGAGTTTTTCATGTCCTGGAAATCTATTTGCATCTGTTTTATGGATTCCATTTGTTTCCTATGTTGGGATTCCATCATGTTCCTCAGCTCCTCTCTAGATTTATTAATCATGTCTTGCACTAGGAGCACAATTTCTCCTGTTATCTGAGAAATTATTTCTGATTTCACTTTTTCCAGATCCCCTTTTGTTGCCAGTTCAGTGGGTCCAGGTGGTTGAGTATCAGAGTGTTCCATCTCATTTCCCTTTGGGGTTGCTGTAGGTGATCTGGAAGTCTGGTTTTGAGAGTTATTTACGTGTTTTCTCATTTCAACTGGGGCGGCAGGGGGGTGCTGTTGGCACCCACGTGGCTCACCTCCTCTGAGCTGGGAGAGGTGGGGCAGGGGCCAGGAGCAGCTGTAGGGATGGTGGCCTGGAAGCCCCTTCCTCTGGGCCAGGAATGGTGAGATGGATGGCGGCCCAAATGCCCTTTCCTTTGGGCTGGGAGCGGCAGGAGGGATGGTGGCCAGGAAGCCCCTTCCTCTGGACCAGGAGCAGTGGGACAGAGGCTCAGGAGCCCCTACCTCTGGGCTGGGAGTAGCGGGTCAGATGGCAGCCCGGAAGCCCCTTCCTCTGGGCCAGGAGGAGTAGCTATTATGAATTGTGCTGCTATAAATATTGGTACACATTTATCTCTGTAATATGATGTCTTCAGGTCTTTTGGGCAGATATCTGGAAGGGAATTAGCTGGGTCCAGTGGAATTTCTAATTTTAATTTTTTGAGGGAAATCTCCATACTCATTTTCATAATGGTTGTACTTGTGTCAATTCCCACCAACAATGTAGGAGTGTTTCTTTTTCACTGTAGCCATGCCAGCAGTTGTTATTGTTTGATTTCTTGATGATTGACATTCTTTCTGGTGTAAGTTTCAACCTTGGCATTGTTTTAATTTGCATTTCTCTAACGGCCAGGGATGTTGAAACTTTTTTCTGTGTACTTGTTGGCCATTTGTACTTCTTCTGAGAAGTGTCTATTCATTTCACTCCACTGTTTCTTTGCTGTGTAGAGGCTTTTTAATTTGATATGAACCCATTTGTTGATTCCTGAAATTCCTGTTTCTTTTGTAATTGGTATTATGTTTAGCAGGCCTTTGCCTACACCTATAAATTCAACATTTTACCTATTTTATCTTTCAGTACGTTCATGATTTCTCTTTCAACTCATTCACAATAGGGCTGTAATTTGTATATCTCAGTTCCAAGGGGCTTCAAGTACTGGTGGCACATGCATGACTGTCCCATGGGTTGGCTTTTTATTAATTTTATTAGTAAAAAGTGATAAGATCCATTTGTTCCAAGAGTGGTACAAGCTATCTAATGGGATAGTCATGCATGTATCACTGGTAGTTCAAACTGGAGGAATGTGTTAATGCTCAGATCTTTGAAACATTTTGATTTTAATTTGGGACAGTGAGAGATATGAGTCCAGATTTAAACTTTTGCATATATATAGCCAATTTTCCTAGCACCATTTGTTGAATAGCCTTTCTTCTCACATATTTTTTGGCCCCATTGTCAAATATGTAATAGCTCAGTATGTTTAGGGGTTGATTCTATAACCTCTCTTCCATCCCACTGATTGGCATGTCTGGGTTTGTGCTGAACCATGCCATTTTTAACACTGTTGCTTTGTCTTATAACTCAGGGATTGTGATGCCTCCTGCCTTGCTCATGTTGCCTAGGATATCTTTTGCTATTCTAGGTCTCTTCTTGTTCCTTATGAATTTCAGGATTACTTCTCTAGTTCTGTGAGGAATGCTGTTGATATTTTTACTGGGATGGCATTGAATTTACATAAAGTATGACCATTTTGATAATATTGATTCTGCCTATACAGGAGCAGGGGACATTTTCCATTTTCTGATGCCTTCTTTAATACCCTTTTTTAGGGTACTGTAGTTTTTGTTGTAGAGATCTTTCACTTCCTTGGTTAGGTAAACTTGTAGATATTTAATTTTTCTTGACACTATTGTGAATGGTATTATTTTCCTAATTTGTTTTGAGCTCATTATTAGTATACAATGATGCTATTGATTTTTGCATATTCATTTTATATCCTGCTACATTACTGAAATTGGTTACTGATTCTAAAATTTTTGTTGGAATTCTTTGGATCTTGTAAGTAGAGTATCACATTATCTGCAAATAATGATAATTTGACTTCTTCTTTTCCTATACATATCCTTTTTCTTTTTCCTGACTGATTGCTCTGGCTAATGCCTTGAGTACTTTGTTGAACAGAAGTGGGGATATTGAGCATCTTTATCTTGTTTCTGATTTTAGAGAGAAAACTGTCAGTTTTTCCCCATTTAATATGAAATGTTTCATTCTTTGATTTTTAGTCTATGAATATCTTTTTGGATTAGATTAACTTCTTGAATGCAGTACACTGTTAGATTCTGTTTTTTGATATAGTGTGGCAGTTCATGCTTTTTAATTATGGAGTTGAAACCACTAAGATTGACAAACATTACTCAGAGGTACTGATTAATTCTTAATATTGTGCTCTTTCTCCGTTGCTTACCCCCTTGTTTTATTTTTCCTATGCTTTTTGTTGTTCATCTATTCACTTTTTTGATGTTTTCATTCCACCTGGGTTTTAGGCTTTGTCAGTTTTGTCCCTTCCTTCTAAGATATTCTTGAGTATTTTCTGGTGTTCTGGTTTGGTATTCATAAATCTCTTGAATTGTTCTTTCTTCATGGAATCTCCATCGGTTTGGAAAGGAAGTTTCACTGGATATGTTAATTTGTGTTCAAAGCTGGTTGCTCTTAGAGTTTGCAGCATTTCACTCAAAGGTCTTCTGGTCTTTAAAATATTTGTTGAGAAATCTGCTTTAATTCTAATGGGGTTACATTAATATGTGATTTTTTTTTACTTTTCTCTGACTGCTTTTAAAATTCTGTGCTTTAGTTGGACATCTGGCATTTTAATTATGATGTGTTTTGCTTTATTTTTTTATCATAATGTTCTATAATCCTTGCTTACTTGTATGTTGATCTTTTTTCTGATATTTGGGAAGATTTTTATCATGATTTTTTTTTTTGGTATCTGGGATCGAACTTGGGTCCTTGCACTTGCGCAGCGGGTGGTGAAACCACTGAGCTAAATCCCCAGCTCTATTTTTGTAAACAAATTAATTGTTCTATTTCTGCCATCTTCTAGTTTCTCTCTAACTCCAGTTAGCCTTCGGTTGGTTCTTGTGTCATCTACAAGCTATTGGATGAATGTTTTTTCTCCTATCTTTTTGAGGCTTTTCTGAGTACTTCATTACAGTTCACCATTTTTCCTTGATTCCAGGAACCCTTCTTTTCACTGGTAATATCTGCAATTTTTGAATTCTGTACAGCTTTTAATATCTATTATTTCTGTCTTATGTTCTTTTATAGATTCTGTATCTTTGGTAAACTTGTCATTCATGTTTTGAACCACTTTGATTAGCTCTTCCAATTTTCTATTTGTTTCCCCTATATCCACTTGAGTCATTTTGCATAATACTTCCATAAACTTTTGGTTCTTATTCTTCTTGAATTCATCAAGTTTCTTTATCTCTTATTTAAACAATTTCTGGAGCTCCACTCCCTGGTGTTTGCTTTTCTCTTCATTTTTGCCCCCTAGATCTGCCTTGGGAGAGTTGCAGAGACCTTATGGGTCTTTTATTGCCTTGTTTGTCCATGCCCTTGTGTGTGTGTGTGTGTGTGTGTGTGTGTGTGTGTGTGTATTACTTGTTTTTGTTTTTTCCCTTTTTTTGGTGCTGAAGGTTAAGTAGTATAAGAAGAGATTATAATGAAGAAAGATCTTTTTAGATACTGCCTTCTGGTGATGTGTTTTCAGGTTTTTACCCCTTCATCTTCTTAATTTAAGTGATTTGAATTTTTGTCTCTGTATTTGGAGGGAAGAATGACTTCTGTTTATAATAGCATCAACAGATCCAATCATATATTGCTTGTATGTGGTGAACCTTGCATTGGTACTTTCACTCCCCATCAATACCCTTTGCAGCCTGTATTCAAGTGTTATTTCTAGTTATTCTACAGTGTGGCAGGGGAGAGATTGAGAGATAGGAGAAGAAGAAATGCAAGTCTGTGGGGGAGAGGCAGATAGGGGGATAAAATAGGTGATAAAATCGGATGTGGAGTGAGATTGTGTTGGAAAATTTCAGTTGGATTGAGAGGTCAATGTTGAAGGTTTTAAGAAGATATTTTGGGGGCCAAGGATGAGCTATAGGAGGAAAGCTATATTGAGGAAAGCTACAAGGTTGTCGGAACTTGACATAATTGTGCAACCTGTAAAGTGGAAAAGATGAAAGGGAAGACGGGGTTAGACAAGCTAGAGAAAAACAAAAGGAATAGAATAAAGAAGAAAGAGGGTTAATATAAGAGAAGACAGGAGTGACTGGGAGCAGGATATGACAAACTAAAAACTTGAGAGGAGGAATTTAAAAAGTGGGAGAAACAAGTAAAAAGGAAGACGAAGTATTGCTATGGGAGCTGGAGTTGAAGAAAGTAGGGAGAAGAGAAAATAAACATCAACTAAATCAAAGCAACACACACACACACACACACACACACACACACACAATCCAGCAGGACCTCAGTTCAAATACTCCAAGAAGAGAATGTACATATGATTCATACATGATCTACTTGCCAAAAAGCCAAGTTTTCACACCATTCCCTCCTTGCTTCGACTGCAGACTAGTTGTATGGCGCCACACCAATACCTCCTCTTCCTGTTACACTGTAAAAACCCAAGCAAACCCAGTCTCAGGAGTTCACTGCGCAGGCGCGCAGGCAGACTCTGAATCTGTCCCAGGTCTTGGTTAGGACTCCGCCACCCTCCTCCCCAGGCGTGATGGCGAATCTGCGGGCAGGTTCACTAGCAGGTGAGGGACCTTGTCGTGGAGTTGGTCCTGTACTTGAGTTCTTGGCAGGGGTCCTCAGGGAAGTTGCGAAGGCCTCCTGTGACAGCTGGGGGCTCTGCAGGAGATGACTGCGTCTGACCTGAAACGGTGCAGTCCGCTGAGTTCACGGGGCTGGAGCATGTGCCCTTGGGAATCTGCAGGCCCTCTTTCTCCCCATTCATCCTCTCTCTGCCCAGGGTAGGCCTGGGGTCCCGTGAGGAGTGGTAGGGTGTAGCTTTCTCCAATGTTTGGATTAGAGGTGATGGGCCAGAGACTGGGGTATACAGAGTCTCTACTCAAGTGGTGTTGTTGTTATTATTTGCATTTTCAGTGCCCAGAGAAGCTGGACATCCATTAAATTGGTTGCATGGGGCGGCTTCAAAAGGAAAGCTATCTTTTTTTCAGAAGTATCTTTGCTAACCAAAGAACCGTATTCCAAAGTACACGGTCAGACTATATAAAACTAGTCACCTTTTGAGAATAGATGATGAGGAATCGCCTAGCATTGACTTTGGATGAAGAAGATGGTTCAATGAACAAACATAAACAAGTTTAACTTTTATAGTCTGACGTAGTGTCGTTTTTCTCAGGGATTTTTAGACAAATCTCAATAAAGTGAAGAAAATACTAAGAGTTGTTTGTTTGCCCTTGTATTAAAAGTAGTGTTTTTTTAAAAAGCATATAAAAATCTTTCTAGTACAAGTAGCCAAGGCCCTCTTATTCCAATACATCCTGTCACCTTCTTTCTCTACAAAGGCCAAAAAAACAGGAAAGTTATGAAAATCCATTGCATCACCTTATTAAAGTTTAAATCAAAATATGATACTGACAAGGAGGTGAACGGGTCATACAAATCAACATTATTACTTGAGAGGATTTGTAATTCTTGTTTGCTACAGAAGAGCAAAATAAGAGCTGGGAATAAATATCTTTTATCTAGTTCTACCAAACGTAGGTTCACAGATATTGGCACTTTGGAATTTTTTTTTGTTATATTCTGGTTATATTATGGTTTTAACTGACCATATATTTAAATTTTCTTACATTCTTACATTTCGTACATTCAACTAATCTTAAAACTAGAATCCATGTATGTTGAATACAAATATATTTTATACAGTACACAATTCTGTTGTTTAAAAACAACTAAAAAAATTATGAAGAAAAAAATGGGAAGAAGAGTATAATTTTCAATAAACGAAGAAAGAAGAGAAAAAGGTCATCTTCATTTGTGACAGAAAGTTATATTTACAACAAAATGCATGACAATATAAAAGGCCAAAGCAAAGCCCCTTATCCAACTGTTTAATTGAAAAAAAAAAACTATGAAAATACTAGAAAATATTGTGCTTGAAACTTTCAACCTGAAATAAAAGATGAGATAAATCAGTTGTCTTTCTGAATTTAATTATGTTCTGGTAGCTTTCTTACCCTTTTACTTAATCTAAGCCGAGAAATTACACAAGGATAGTATTTAAAATATTTAAAGTGAGAAATAACCTGCCAGTGGGTAATAGTCCCATTACAGAAAAAAAGAGACTAATGCAACGTCAAATGTGCAGGGACAGTTAATTTTCTCTAAAATTAATTTCATGTATAAGGTTGTGAAATGTAAGATTAGTTAAAGCCACAAGCAAAATAATTTTTCAACTGAAAATTCAGTTTAAATTTCAATTAGAAATACAGAATTCTTTCTATTATGTATCAGATCCTAGAGTTGTTGGCTTCAATATTGGTTTCTTCTTTCTTTATCCATATAAAATACAAAGCTTATGTGAGTTATTCTTTTTCCTTTCTTTCCATGTATTTCAAAATAATTTTTCAAGATTTAATTTAAAAAACTGTAAAATCCATGCACTATCCCTTTTAAAGAATGTTTGGACAAGTATAGCTGTAAATTATAAAATAATGCCCTGCATTCATAAAACAGTCCACACATAAATGTGAAAAATAACCACTGATCAAATGAACCTCTCAGAAATCATAGTTTGCTTAATCAACCAAAACATGTAAATGTACTCCAAGAAAAATGCCCTAAATTTTACAAACTTTATTAATTTTACCATAAAAATGTCTCCTTTTAGCCATATACTAGGAAGCATGCATATCTGGAAGAATGACTACAAAATTAAAATTTTAAAATTCCTAAATACAGGAAATTCAAACTCAAAACTAGATCTCTTTTGTCTTTCAGTATTTTTGGTCTTTCTGTAGATGATCTTGTCTTAGTATCCCAAGAATAGTCCCAATTTCTGCCTAGTTTCCTGGTGTAACTAGTAATACTGTTTCATTTCCCTCTCCAAAGGTCTCAGTTTGGATAATAAAATGTAGTTACTCAACTTTAAGCAATGTAAGAGTGTAGGTTAAGCAATCAGGAAGCTTAATATTGTATTTTTACAAACCCATAATACACTAGTATTAAATATTAAAGTTCATATATGGTATGCATGTTGTATATGTATATAGGTACATGTATGTTAAATAACAAATAGTTTCGCTGGTGTGAGAAACTGAAAGTATAAATGTGGATAAAAAGATATAATAGGTAATGTGAAATAGGAAGAAAAGGTGCAAAGGAGAAGGGGAAATGGGAGGGGTAGGGGAAAAGAAAGAGGGGAATGGAATTAATATGAGAAAATGAAAAATGGAAATAAAGTCTTTGTAAATAAGGAGGAGTGGAGGAGTTGAAGGGAGGGCAGGGTATTGGGGAAAAATAAGAATCAAGATATGCAAAAGTACAAATTTCAAATTTCCAATGATATCATTATATTGTATACCTAAAATGTACCAATAAAATTAATTTTAAAAACCATAAGTACACATATGTATACAGAAACACACACATAACCCAATCCATAGCTGGCAAAATAAATATGTCTAAAAAAGTAATGAAGTCTGTTCTGTCAGATTCATATATACATTCATGGATAGATTTCCTCAAAGAAGTTATTGTTGGAGAATATATATATATATATATATATATATATATATATGTTATATATTCTGGAAATGTCATTCCTAACATATATTTCTAAGCCTTTGCTAAACCAAGTTATGAGATATTCAATTAAAATTACTTGATAGTCACTATGATTTTCAATCAAAATCTGAATTTCTAGATTCATTATTAATTTGGAGTTAAAATAAATGGCTTTTATTTTTTAAAAGCATATGTATTTTTATTTTCTTATATTGAAATGTAACCATTATTTATTTTATTTAAAGCGTGTGTATTTTTTATTGTCTCCATTACTGTCTTCCCTCTCTGAGCTCTTTGAAAGTATGTAAAAGTAACAATTTCCCATTATTCATCACTCTGTGATGAATTAAAAGTCTAATACAGTACTAAGGCTTTTTTTAAGGAACTCTGTAAATATTTGTTAAATAATAATATGTGCAAATGAATGAGTAATTTTTCATGTTTGATTCTGTGCAATTTTAGAGGCAGAATTTGCCTACTAGAAAAATAGTTGGTTAATTGTTTTTAAGGAAACTAATACATTCATAGCTAAAACCTGGTGTCACTTTTTAAAGCCACATTAACATCCAAACTTAATAAATCCATATGTTTTTCCAAACAATTACACACGCTGTCAGAAATGATTTCAGTTTGATCATAGAAAGTGACTTTGACTAATCGGGAAAAGTAGAGTCAGAAAGACAGTAGATCTCTCTTATTCAAAACTCAGTCCACAGACAAGCAGGATCAGTGTGATCTACAAGCTTGTTAGAAGCAGACTCCACCCTACAACTACTGAGTTAAAATCTCCTTGCCAAGATTCCCAGGTAATTTGTATGCATGTAAGGTTTGAGAAGTATTACTTGTAATGTTGCTGAAGGCTTACCATGTTCAAGCCGAGACTCTGCAAAGCATGAAAAATTAGGGCAGGAAAGGGAAGAAAACCGAATAGAAAAATTACAGAATGATTTTATTTTCCTGTGAGCTTTGTATAGTCTAATAAAGTAAAAGTATTTAGGTCAAATTACAGCACAGAATAAAATAAGAATACAATTATTTATCATTCTATACAAAATAATATTATTAATGCTGGAATAAGATAAAATCAGCTCTGCCCTGGAGAAAAACAAACAAATCAAAAAATAAAGTACAGATCTTTGGTTTTGTATTCACAAATACTTATATACTTGTGCATGACATCACACACACACACACACACACACACACATGCATACACTTCTGTCTCCTGACTAAGAGGAATTTGATGTGACTAAAATATGTACCATGTCTATTTTCCCAGTAGTTATGTTTCTCCTAATAATGTAATTAAGCTCTAACTTCAATGCCCTCATTAGTAACTTGAACATCTTAAGGCTATCATAGGGAAATAAATCTTAAATGAACTTAACTGCTTTTGACACTCATTGACCTTATTAACCTCGCAGGTAAAAGCTCACCAAGCAAATAAATTTCATTTTGTTAATGCAAGGATCAACACGCAACACACAGGCTTATGATAAGGTTCAGCTGTTCCTCTTTCTGGCAGAGGTATATGAGTGATGTAAAACCCATGTATAGAAAAGTACGCTGATCAAGATGACTCTGGCACACACAAATGAAAAAGTACGTGCTTCCAAAAAAATAAAAAATAAAAAAGGAAAAAAAAAGTACATGCTTCCAGTCTAGAATATTTTTAGATTAATCTACAGAGAATATCTAATTGGTAAAATAATCATACTTCCTTTGGTTAGGCTTATAAAACACTATCTAAAATTTCTACCTACAGTCTGCCAGACTTGTTTCTCCAAAGCCAATACAATTTAACAATAACATCTGATTATATCCTCATCTAAAATGGTTTATGTTGAGGAAACACCATTGAGCCACTTCCAAACTATTGATCTTAAAATATTTTATAAAATTTTAAACCTGAAAAACCTTGCAGATGGGCCTGATTATAACATGTAATTTACACATTTTAGATTATTCCAGAAAAAATGAACAAATACTTAGCCCCTCATCCATAATATTACATGAAGGGCTCTGCACTGTGTATTTGCAATTAACTGTGACATTTCTTTGGGAAACTTTTCTGGATTCCTATTGCCAAGAAGAGTCAGTAATCCTCCCTTGTGTGTTACCACTTTGTTTCTGCAGTGATTAATGCAACTGAATTAAGCCTACGCTGATAATAATTCCCTTATGTGTTCTTGACGATCACGATATTATGAAACCCTTATATCAGGGGCAGAATTTTGTTCTTTTTTGCTTCCTTAGATACTGGCACAGCTTTATCAAAAATCCTCAAGACTATTAACTGAATGAATTAATCTGTTGAAGGACATAAGTCAAGTGTAAAGTAATTACCACCATGATAATTCGTGTGAGCAGTTTTAGTGTAGTCTGAATGATGCTTCTCAGGGATGAGAACGTAGCAGTAACAGTTCAGAAATATGAAAATGTTAAATTTGTGTTTCTAAATTTCTCACTTTAAGAAGTTGGTTTAATAAGACATGTCACCTAAGACCTCTGTGGGTACGTTTTCCTTGTTTATATTATAAAGTTTTGTCCTCCCCCTAGAATGAATCTGGCCCTACTGGCAGTCTTCAAGTAGATTCTCCCAGCTTCTACCTACCAATGTTGCATAGTATTACAGTCTGTTCTCTGTTAGAATAGTACATTAAATAATACTATTAGTATCCAGCCATGGTACTACATGCCCATCAGAATATACCTACACTACTAAAGCATTTACAAGTGAGATGACAAGATGACTGGAATTAATTACAAAATTCTTCAGGAAAAAATAAATTTGAAAAATTATGGAAATATCATTTTTTAAAACCACTTTCACATTATTTTTATCAAGTCTTTTTTAGTGATTTTGTGTAGATTCAGTGATTTTGAGTAGATTAATATGAGACTCTCCAGGACTACTTTTATGACAGTAGATATCTAGATGAGTCCGTTCATTGGATATTGTTTCATGATATGTTAATTTTTCATTTCTCATCTGGACCCTGCTCAGCCAAATGGTCAAATGTGAATATTTATGTTAGCCAATAATCACAAACAGACATGAAAATACAAGGGAAAATTTTAGTCTCTGGTCTCCAATGCAGAATAAAAGGAATGACATTCACTAACATTGTTTTCTTGTTCCTACCTTCTATACAGACCCATGCATAAATAATGTTAAAAATACACTTTGCTTAGAAGTTGGTCCGTGTACTTCGAACATTTGTGTTAGATTTGCCAATGATGAGATGCACTTTAGACAGAGTGACCTCACAGTAAATTCTTCAGAACCTAAATTTGTTATGGAAGGCTGAGTCTGATTATAAGGTTGAATATAATAAAGTAATTCAAAATTCATGGCTTTTCTTCCTACTACTCATGGAGTTGATTTTAGTTTTGCTTGTTTTTATTTTTGCTTGTCTGCTGCTTAGCTATAAATACAAATATATGTATAGGAAAAGGCTGAAAAAAATTGGACATAAATTAACCAGTAATAAGAGAAAACACCTGCACTCGTATGTTCATGCAGCCATTGCTCAGATGAGTTGTTCTTTTCCCTTAATTAATTGATTTTAAAGATCGTAATATGCATAAATCCTAATTTATTTAATAACAAGAGACACAGCTTTTGAATGCACACATAAATATATTGGTCTAAAAATAGAGCCAGAGAAAACTTGTTTAAATATTCTTTTTTTAAGATACTGGCTTCCTCTAAGTGGATGCCAATTCCAAAATGGCTTTTTTATTCAGAAACAAATACTGATGCTATTGCTCAGGTGCACTCCAGATCAAATGATTTTATGAGTTGCTGTAAGCTATGCAAGCAGAGTTACTATCTGAGATACAACAGCCTACTGTAGGAGCTCCAATGGAAACAGCAGTACATTGCAAAAATCTGCTACCTACAAAAGTCCATGTTTCCTTGGATGGGGTAGACAAGTGGACACAAAGTATTCACAGCCTGACATAGGAAACATTAGAATTTTTCAGTGACAAGAAGCAAAATTTACTAGTACTGATTTTTAAAATCAGGACCTGGTCTCTGTGTGATACAGTACAGTACTACACTTTAAAAAAAAAGTTATGTGTGTGTGTGGTATATAATAGTATGTATAACATTGTCTGTAGTTTTTGTAAAACTAGCAGACTCAGATTATCTAGCACCAAATCATTTTCCAAATGTTAATTGCATTCTCCTAAGAAGCAGGAATGTTGGTGAATATAATGTAATCGTATTTTTTAGCCACTCCAAGTAAAGCAGTGGCTTACTTAGTTTGGCACCTGTGAGACCAAATATTGTTTTTACTTAAGCGAATTAGCAATTATGGATCAGGAAAGAAATATTAGGACTCACTGAGAACTGATGCCTAGATAATGTTTTCCCAGGTTGGGCCTTACATGGGCCAATGGAAAGAAACTAAATTATATCTACCCTTAGTTCCCCTGCCGTCCTCACTTATTTTATGAAGGTCATTAGTACTTGCAGTAATTGGACTCTCTGTGGCTTAAGTCTCAAAACAGGAGTACTGCTGCAGAGTATCTTTGAGCCTTCATTGGGGAAACATTCCTCCAAGAAGGATTATCAAATTAAATTAGATAGTTGTGTTTCTGACCTAACATATTTTTCTAGAGGACAAAGGAGTCCAATCGTTTTTGTTCATTAACGGCTGCCTTCTGTCAAATAGAGGAGAGTGTACAACTAACAGGAAGGGGAAACAGAACAACTACCACTCTCCATCCCCCCAGTTGTAAGGGCTGCATGCTACAGGGCCTGACCGAACATTGGACCTTGCAAAAGTACAGTCAGTCCTAGGCTCTTCTACGAGAACCACTGTGGACTTGCCTGGGCTTGTCTTACAGCAAAACATTCCCACAGACCAAACCCCTGAGGGTTCAGTGGCAGGTTACAGACTTTCAGTCAGCCGGAAACTGACAGTCGTCACTTTAGATGGATAAACGTGGCTGCTATGATATAAATTGTTTTTCTACAATGCTACACTGACACCGAACTTCCTGGACTGTGCTTCTCTGTTTTGTCATTCAACTTTGTCTATTGTGATATTTTAACCATGTAGAAAATAATGCAATTGTCACATTTCACTCACTACCAAGATTTTACAAAGGCTAACTTTTCTGCCATTTCTGCCATTATTTGTTTCAAATATTTCAAGAAATTTGTAAAATTACTTTAAATGAATGTAGACTACCAGCATTCCTCTTAAAAACAACTCCTATAAATAGGTCAGAGCCCCATTTCTTCCCCACTGTGCTTTTTTAGACAAACACATGGACCTTAAGTCCTCGTGTCTTCCGTTTTGTTTTTGTACCAGTGTGGTTTCCACAGCACTCAGAATACTAACCAGATAACATAGGTACCTGCTTACTTATTCTCGAGTCTCCTTTCCTCCTTGGACTTTGAACACACTTATAATAACTAGCACAGCAATTGACATATGAGGGATTGTGGGATGAGTGGAAGGAGGAAGAAAATCTTGCCGTTTCTAGCCAGAGATGTGACACATACTATAGGTAAATTAGTGTTCATGGCCATTTTGATAGGTCATGATCTTTTCCTTCATTTGTACACATATTCAATTGTTGATTGCAGGAAAAGATGTCTTCAGTACAGTCTTGACCTTCAGGGAAAGTAAAACCTGAAAGAGTTAGACTCCAAATTCATTAGTTTTATAAATTAATTAATTAATTTGTTTGGGTTTCTCTGAGACAAGGTCTCACTATATACTTCAGGCTGGCCTTGAACTCATTATAGCCCGGGATGGCCTTGAACTTGGAGTGATCCTCCTGCCTCAGCCTCCCGAGTACTGGGATTACAAGGATGACCCGTCATACCTGGCTAGCATTTTCCAGAAAAAAGTGACCTTCAGATTGGTTCAGAAGTACAATTAAGAGAGACTAAGGAGTTACCAGAGAGGAGGAGCTACAAAACTCTAAAATATCATTTTGGGTTATATCTACTACTCTATATATTTATTACTCTAAAGTATGGCCTCAGGTTAAAGAAGAAGAAAAATATGTTACAAAGTATTAACAGATGACATGACAAATAAAGGGATAATACCCAAATTGTGCAAATACTCCAGGCACTTCTGTTGTTTGCCTTCTGAGTTGTTTGGTGTGGAATGGAAAGTATGCTAGGGATGGCTTCTCAAATGTGAATGTGCATTGGAGTCACAAGGGCATTTGTAAAATCTTGATTTATCACTGGGCAGGTTGGAGTGTGGCCTGAGAGTCTGGATTTCTAACAAACACTAGGGGCTGCTGATGCTGCTGGTGTACGGAACATACCCTCTGTAGTCAGGTACTAAAGATTAGCACACGTGCACACGCGCACACACACACACACACACAAATGTATTAGCTCCCCTTTTAGGAGTTGTACTGCATTAAATATCTCCTTGCTCTGTTTCCCGAAGCTTCCTTGAGCTTCACAGTCAATGACGTATGAACACACACTGTGTGTTCTCTGATAGTAAAAATCCACATCAGTTCCTATGATTAGTTGAAAAATAGTGGTTCTTCCCATCTTCTCTGTTAAGCCCCAAGTATTTATTTGGCACCCTGAAGTTACTGGCAAGGTGCTAGGCATCTCTGGAAACATAATACAACTCTTAAGATACGATCTCTACCTCTAATGAAGACGAACATTAGGAGAAAGGATGAACCCTTATAGCACATATGCTGCAACAAAATGTTTAAAATGACGGGTCCAGTCTGCTGCATGAGAGAGCATTCAAGGAAACAGCTACCAAGTCAGGCATAGGCTGATTTTCCTTCAGGCCTGATATCCTTCCATGGTGCCCTCTAGCTGTACCTCTGCTACAATATTATGCAAAACACAGCCAGCTTGACCAACTTTGGATTTTCTTTTTCTAATTGCTCTGAGTACCTGAAAGGGGTTAAAAATAATCAATATAAAGAAACTGAATATCTCACTGGGCAACCAGAACTTGTGCTAAGAGAGGGGTGGACGACAGCCACCAGGGCATGGCCTATTTGTACACATCTCCTAGCCACTGCAAGGGTGAACAAAAGGAGATTCTATTAAGCAGCTCCCTGAGATTGGGCTCCAGACACATAAGTAGCTCCTTGGTGTGTTCCTTTGGCCCGCCATACAATTAATTAGGCCACAGTTGTTTATTTTGAGACATTTAACTAGAGACCTTCTTGAGAGAGGCCTTCCCTTGTGGTTTGTCCTGATTTTTCTCTAAGTGTGGGAACCTTTGTCTAATTGGATTGACTGTAAGTGTAATGACCATGGCCTGAGTTCTGTAAGCAGCGCATACACCATGGACATTCACATGGAAATGAGGTTAATTACACAGCATCCATGCGTCTGATGATTGCACCTGCAGTGCCACAACAACCTCCCTTTAACTCAGTTTCACAAACAATTGCAAAGAGCAGCTGCATTGGTTTCCACAGTTAAGAGTTAAAAAATCCGTAATGATCCCCAACAGAATAGAGGTGCAGGGGGTCAGAGTAAGGAAGGAGAGGATTCTTCCGGTTCAGATGTCCTTCCCTAGCCACCTGCTGATTGTGCTAATCCTGGGAGCCCTGGGCACAGAATGCAGCTACAGTAAGCTGCTGCCAGTCCTGATCTCTGCATCCCTCCCTCCCCCCGCACCTTCTGACTGGGATTAGAATTTTTCATCTGTCAAGACTCATTAACATGGTGATAGAGATTTATGAAGGGCAAATTCAGCAAAACTCCAGACTATAGGATCATTATGGATACCCCAAATGCATTAATGTTCTCCAGAGAAACAGAACAAATAGGACATGTGTGTGTTTATGTGATACATATATATTTGGAGATTATATGATATAATATAAAGACAGACTATATATATATACACGTATATATATATACGTGTGTATATATATATACGTATATATATACACGTATATATATATACACACGTATATATATATATATATATATATATGGAGAGTGAGAGAGAGAGATTTATTATAAAGAGTTTACACATTTAATAATGAAGGATGACAAGTCCCAGGACATGCAATCAGTGAGCTGGAGACCCAGAAGAGCAGATAGGGTAGTTCCAGCCTGAAGGTTGGAAGGCTTGGGACAGGGGAAGAGTCAGTGTTTCACTTCTAGTCCTGAGGCAGGAAAAACCGGATGGACCAGCTTGACAGGAGTCAGGCAGGAGGAATTCTCCCTTCTCCAGAGAAAGGCCAGCATCTGGATTCTGTTCCAGACTGCATCTGATTGGGTGAAGCTCACCCACATTAGGGAGTGGCATCTACTGTCCATAATCCATCAATTTAAATGTTAAGCTCACCCAAAATATCCTCACAGAAACACGTGGATTAATGTCTGGACACATATATGGACACCCTGAGGCCCAGGCCAAGCGACACATAAAAATAACCATCACACAAACCATTCCCCAAAGGTCCTATGGGGAGAGCTGTGACCAAGCTGCACCCAGAGGATTGCTGTCTTTTTCTTCACCCTCCCCACCACAGCACCATATCATCAAAACTATCTTATTTCCATTTTCTCTTGTATTTTGTCTTCTATTTTCCTTTCCTAAATCTATCCTTCCTCTGGGCAGGAGGCTATTAGACTATAATCCGTATTGTTTCCCACCCCAAAATATAACTAAAGTTTTGCATAGCCAAGCTGAGCTGATACATTCTTCCAGAATAGAGAAGCTTTGTATTTATTAGCTGAATGAGCCATGAACATTCACATGTCTAGATTCAAATTCTCTTGGATTTTTAGAAACATGCCAAGACTCATATAAAAATGTTAGTCCTATTTCTTGATAGCTGTGGCTCATTTTGGGAACCAAGTGGGATTCCCCAGCTATGAAACATTATTGATTATGGCCAAAGTCAAATCTGCCCTAACATATTTAAACACCCAAGAAATGTACTTCAGAATCTAAGAACAATTCTGAGAAAAAGAAGTCCAAATGTTTGTGACTAATTATATACATTTTCAGAGGTACTGAGGTGAAGATGAGGATCCCTCTTGGTATCCTCATTTATGCCTTTTGATCTTGGTTACAGGAACCAAATTTCTTTGCCTTTTAGTCTTCTTTCATATTTCTTTTCACATCGTATTGTCCTCAAAGTCCTGTAAGAGCCACAAAGTAGGCACAGTCCTTTGTAGTTTTCCACAAGGTGGCTGGAAATTGTACTTCTCATCATTTTGACTTCACTGCTAAATATTAAACTAGCTTCACACAATCAGACGTAAGTGAATCAGGCTAAGCTTATCTCAGAAAGAAGCTGTTTGAATTATACTGTTCATCTTTGCAGCTCTCCCACATCCAGTTCTCAGAAAACTGTGCTGAGACCCCTGTTTGTGTTGAGAGTATGAGGAAGGGGATAGCAGGCTGGTGCTATCTTCCCTGAAGGAAGGAAAGTCACAGCTTGCTATGCCCTACTTCATTTTGAGGGTCGACATCATAACTAGTGGGCAAGGAAACTTAATTTCTAAGTGTAAAGTGAATAAAACAGAGAGACACAATGAGCTTTTGTAAGGTAGACCAACTTCCTAACCTTTTGACCGTCCAGATGTACCCTGATTTTTTTTTTTTTTGGTACCAGGGATCGAACTCAGGACCTTGTGCTTTCAAGGCAGGTGCGGTGCCACTGAGCTAAAACCCCCAGCCCAGATGTACCCTGATTTGATCAAATGTTAAAGAGAGCACACTATTTTCATTTTGGACCAATCCAGAAAAGATACATTGGGCCGTTGTACAAATGTCCATGCCTGAACTTGCTACTCTTAATTTACCTTCTGAGAGGTTAATGCCAAAGTAATATCTCAGCCAGGGACTATAACCTCAAAATGTGTGGCTGTCACAAAGAATGGTTTGCAAAGGGGAAAACATCACCATAGGTGAAGGAAGGCATGATACAAACACTTAAGTAAAGTGTACTCAGGGTGGGAAAACACAGGCTTGGCTAATTACTGGCAAACAGATCCTCAGAATTTGCCCATCTTTACTCACACAGTGGCAGCCAACTGGTTTCCGCCAAGCTGCGACTAAGTCAAGCCATGGTTCCCTGTGCAGGGCTAAAATCCTACAACACACAGAATACATAGCTGAGTTCTGTTATCACCGGTGGCTCTAGGATCCTGTTTACCCAATGAAGGAAAACCATTTATATTTGGAACAGCCTAGAAACCACAGCCTAACCAGGATGTTTGGGATAAAAAAGAATTGCAGGAACATAATATAGCATTAGCACTTAAGGGGAACACACATACACTTTTAGAGGAATGACATTTGGTTTAATTTGGATTCTCAAAAACAGCTCGTCCAAACAAGAGTTCTGTTTACCCTTGGGGAGGCTCATTTGATTTGTTCTGTTTTGCAAAGTGTGATGTTTCTGTAATATGTTTTGGTGGCATCATTTCAAATCAAAACAAGAAAAGCGGTTCTCAAAAATAAAACCAGAGACCAGCTAAATAAGGATTTGCTAAGTCAAATGGTCCTTTGCTTATTTACACTATACTTTTTTTCCTCCCTCCGTAGGGAATCTGTATGAAAACAGTACACACACACACACACACACACACACACACACACATTCACACCAACCTTGGTACACATCAGAACAGAAGGGAGCACCATGTCCTCTGATTCCTGGTTTCTGTGTTCATTTAAAAGAAGATGAGATACAAGTATAGATAAATATACATCTGTATCAATGCCAGCTTTCCCTGAAAATAAGACCCAACCAAAAAATAAGCACTGGTCATTACCATGGTGATGGCCAGAGTCATACAGAAGATTACACCCCACTATTCTCTTGCTCGGTGTCTACTCTGTCATGCCAGGTAAGGCAAAATGATTGACATTGCCATTTTTGATTTCGAGTTTTCAGGCTGATTATTTTCTAGTTTGGTCTTATTTTCAGGAAAACACGGTGGCAACACATTATTAGTATATAGTCATTCTTTAGTATCTAGGCAGGATCAATTCCACTTGATTTAAGACCCCCATGGAAAACAAAATCTGCAGATGCTCAAGCCTCCTGTATAAAGTGATATACTGTTTTTTGGATATAATTTCTGCACATCCTCCTAAATTGTTTAGATAATCTCTGGACACTTATAATACCCAATGCAATGTAAATGTTACATAAATAGTATTTATATTGTATTACTCTAGAAAAAATGACAGGAAGAAATCTGTATATGTTCAGTACATATGCAGTGTTTGGCCCCAGAATTTTCAATCCATTGTTTGACATGTGGAACCTTTATCTCCTAAAGGTTGGATGTATATATGAATGACTTTCATAGATCCAAAGGCAAGAGAATGGATAGAAGCTATACAGTTCAAGGTGTAAGACAAAGAGACTTTCAGCCTGCATAACCTGTTCAAACATGCTGTCATTTTTTTCCTCTTCTTCTTAAGGGCAAACCTCTGAAGGTGGTTTGCAATTGTTAAGCTAATCTGTGGTCTAGGGGAGAAATAAGTCACCAAAACCTTATAGAAATGAAGGAAATTATGTAGACATGGCCACCCCCAGATTTAACGTTCCACTTCCATGTGGTTTTGGAACACATGAAAAGTTTTACTTGTAGTTGGAAAGAAAAAAAAAATGCACCAAAAACATCTGGGAGAGGCATTGTATAACTACAGAGATCCTAAGAGTAGTTGGAGATGCCGAGAATTCAGGCCGGCTGCAGCCACGTTTTATTGGTGAAAATATTTTTGTTCCCTTTACCAGATACTGTAAACAAAAGGAAAATCTGTACATCTTAAGCTAAGGTTATGGGTAGGATGAGGATTTGTTAACCATATTTGAGTTCATTCATCCATCCATTGGGCGGTTATCTTTGGAGCACCTACTATGTGTCGAGTCTTGGATAATACTAGTGAGCAAGAAAGCCCGGGTCCCTCTGCTCTTAGAAGGTGCTGCAAGGCAATAAATACATTAACAGAAAGCAAGATAATCTCAGGTGTATTTTTTTAAAATCAATAAAACAAAATAACAACATAATTTGTGATAGAGAGTAATTGATGCATATAAGTGGACTTTAGATCAAGTGGACAAAATCGATGTTACTGAGCAGAGAAGATCTGACTGAACAAATCCATCTTGAAATATTTCTTATTGCTCCCATTATCTGGCCTCCACTTTTCCAAGTCTCTGTCCTGTCATTCCAGCTGTCTATGGTCTGGCTATTCCATAACTATTAAATTAGACCCCCCATACACCAGGGTCCTTTAAAATATTTCAGCTTCAGCTGTAGCTAACGTTCTCAGTTTGGGGCCTTATGGTTTGCTTAGGTGGATCTAACTGAATGGACTGTTTCTTTCACTCTATCTTTTATTTTCCCCTATGGTACTAGGAATAGAACTCAGGAATGCTCTACTGCCAAGCTACATCCTCAGCCCTATTTCATTTCATTTCATTTCATTTCATTTCATTTCATTTCACATGGTCTGTTTCCCAGGCTGGCCTCAAACTTGCAGTCCTCCTGTCTCCCACTCCTGAGTAGTTGGAATTACAGATATGCATCACCACACCCAGCCACCCTATCTTTTTATGTCCAAAATCTCCCATCCTCCAAAAGCCTGTGTAAATGCTACTTTTTCCATCAAGCCTGTTCTAAAACCGCTTAAGTACTTTACTGTTCCTTGCATTCCTATCTCAAAATGAATATACCTTTGACACATCACCTTTCAATCTCTCTTCTTTGCTTTGTACCCTAGTTGAATGTGAAAATTCCTATTTGAATGTTAAAATTCTTTGAGAATGGCTCTTTCCCTTGATCATTAGTATCTCTTTTAGTTCCTTAGTGAAAGTTTTGCCAAGTCCCCAGTAAATATCTATAGCATAAACACTAAAATGAAAGCTAATTCATAAATACAAAGAGTGAGAAGTGTGTGAATCTGTGTGTGTGTGTGTGGTGTGTGTGTGTGTGTGATTAGTGAGGGGAATAAATGGTGGTAACAGTGGACTAAGGAATACCAGAGTGACTATGATCACCGAATAATCATTAATAAAAAGATATCCATTTCCACTTCACTACAGTTGAAACAGTTGGCTACAGTTGTCATCGTCATTCAATATTTGGGTCAACCTACTGGAATTCAATATTAATGTGGCAAGTTCTCAGTCTGGTGTTGATGAAAGCAACTTTGTTTGTGAGAGACGAAACTATATTTAGCCATAATGCCCACCAGTTCCTGACCAGACATTCTCTCTTTCCTGACAGAAAAGCTTGAAACATAGGTCCTATTTACCACAGGCAATGGTAGGATCTTTACAGAATAAGCATGATGACAGGTGTGTTGGTTTGTGTGACTCTCCCTCATTGAATATCTTTAGGAAGAGAATTCTTAACATACAGAGCCATTCATTAGCTGAGCTTCTTAATATGATGTAAATTCACAAAGCACCTGGATATCAAAACTAAAAGGAACCCTAGGGGATCCTTTTAAAGATGAACTTGAAGCTTTGACAGATAAGGCAATTGGCACATAGTCTGGGGATTTGAGGGTAGAAACCAGGACTCCTAACCTTAAATGCAGTGTGTTTTAATCCACATTTCCTTATTCTCTGTCATATCGTAATTTTAAATAGGAAAAGTTTGGTTTGGGGTGCGTGTGTGTGTGTGTGTGTGTGTGTGTGTGTGTGTGCGTGTGTTTGACTGTCTTTTAAGGTTTTTAGACAAATTACTTCTGGGGAAAAAGCAATCCCTTAATTACTGCCCTAAGCAAATACAAAGAATCCTCAAAAAAAATTGATGAGGCTTCTCCCAGGTTGCATCATTTCTGGCTCTGAGCCACCCAAAACAGAGCAAGTAGGTGGTGTTTATCTCTTTATGTCTCCTCATGTTTCAAAATAACTGACTTTCAGGAAGAGCTGCAACTAAAATCGTTCCCAACATCATTCAAAGGGAACTGAGGGCAAGGTGCTATGGAAAGTGAGAAGGAAGAAAGACGAAAAAGAAGCATTGATGCAGAGGAAAGCCAAGAGCAGGACATGGATCTAGAGGGCTTGGCAGTTCCAGCAATAACAAAGGTTGACATTTGTTACTGCTAATTACACACTATTGTCTTTTGGAGGTTAAATCAATCAGAAATTTCCTGTACAGCTAATAAAATTGGAATCCATCTTTGGTTTGCCAAGTCACGTTAGGCACTGTCTCAGAACAGAGTAAGAATGCTCAGGCTTTAATTTGTTCTCGGCAAAAGAAATGAGAAACCACTTCTTTAAGTCAATTAGTCTTGTTAATGCTATCCTCTAGTGGAGGGCTGAATGTTATAAAAAGTGTCGTTATAACTGCCACTTATTGACAGTGCATTGCATGCTGGCACTATGCTATGCACTGCACCACTGCACAATAGAATCTTACTTGCTTGAAACTAAACCTGATGCAGTAAGGTTACTATCCCCACGACTGAAGAAACAGACACTGGATCTCAGAGAGGAAAGGCAGGGTTTCAAGGTCACCCAACTGGTAAACAGTGCACCTGGAACTTGAACTCCAGTTTGTCTAACACCAAAATCTCAGTTTGGGTTTAACAAGCTCCACAGGAGTTACTCGGATTTCAGCTAATACTTGGTGATATTAATTGAATAATAGAAAGACAGATTTTAAGGGAACAATACCGTACCTACTAAAAACATTGATTTGACTCTTTCAGAAATATAATCATTTCCAGGAGTTAAATTATTTGGAATACTTAAAATGAAGAGTTCCTCAAATACATCACTGTTTTGTTTGTTTGGAATGATTGTCAGGCAATGGACACCATTCAAGCAGATTAGATTATCCTGTGGTGGGAAGGGTTTAACTAGATTTATCTCAGTAGTAGGAATGGTTTAAGTAAGATAATAAAAATTTGAATAACTCCATTAATTTACCAACTTACTTTAAGTTGATTCCTTTACACGCTGGCCTTTGGGGGTTCCTCATGAAGATCAAGACTCAGGGCTCAAGATCCAGGGCCCGAGATTCAAGGCACTTAGATATTCTTATATACATTTTCAATTTAGCTCTTACTGGAATTTTTGTTGGTTATCTGGAGTCTTTGTGTTTCTGTACTCTACAGTCCTCCAATATTTTTTATTCCATTTAAATCATATCAATGTTTTCCTGGAGTAATGGGATATATTTCACATGTAGATTTGTTTTTTTCTGGTGAGTGGATAGTTTTCCTCCACTTGATTTACTTAAAAGCCATTTCTCTGTTCTGATCTCAAATTCCATTGATTTCTAAAATATAACATTTATCAATTTAAAGCTAAAATGTTTTAAAATAATTAACTTATTAGATGATGTTTTGTGAACACATCAATGTAGATTCATCTCAGTTTCAGAGATGTCAGCATGTAAAAATCAAGTCCATCCTAGAATCCGTGAAACACATTTATGTATTTTTCCAGATACGTAGTTACTGATAGATTTCATTGATGCTGATGATTTCATGCTTTGAATTAATGAAGTGACCATAGTAGAACTGGAAACTCTTTAATTCTTTTGGATTTAAAAAAAAAAACACATGGGTTGGGGACAGAGATTTAGCTCAGTGGTGCAGCTGCCGGCCTTGAAAGTGTAAGGTCCTTAGTTCAATCCCCGGTACCCTGCTCCCCCCCTAAAAAAAACCAACGGCAACAAAATACTCATAGGGCTGGAAATGGAGTTCAGTGGTACAGTGCTTGCTTAGTGTGCACAAGGCCTTGGGTTTGATCCCTAGCACAACATACATATATAAAGTAGAGGACTTTCATTAGTCCTGGTGATTGCAAGAGTAGAAATAGTCACCTTCTAAGTGTTTGGAAAACACATCCATTTTTCCAAAGAGAGAATTTGAGGATCTTTCTGTCAACTCTATTCATTCTATGGAGTACTTCAGTAAAAGAGTGGATCAGTATGTCAAAAACAAAACTTATGAAACTTTTGTGTTTTTTTCATTTACTTATTTTCTTTTATTCCGTATCTTCAAGGCATAATATTCACTACTCTCAGAGGCTAACGACACACTCTAGGAAGCTGTCTCGTAGCTCTATAAATGGAATTTCCCATTTTGGTAAGATTAACCAAGTCAGTTTGCTTCCTTTTCACAAGGTATCCTGGAGAAATTCTTGTAAAGAGGAAATACTGAACTATTACTAACTCCTCCTATTTTGTGAACCAGTCCCCTATGAACTACTATTACTTTCTTATATTCCCTCCAGGCCCAGTGACAACCTGGCCCCACCCTGCTTCCTGTGTGAAACCCAGCTCCCAGCTCTGGGACTCCTGCCCAGGCCCTTTAATTGGCTGACTGAGAAATGACACATTGTATTCTTTTTATTGGGATAATTCCCAGGCAACTGATTGAACACTTAGAAATGACAGTTACCAGAGGACTGCTGGCTGGACTGGAGTCTTGCTTATTAACCAGCACAGGTGGGACTGGTATTTGCCAGCCTGAATTTCCTCCTGCATTCATCTTTGTTGCTGTAAGGCAGACCTCTGGCCCACGTGTGCTACAAACATGTACAAAAAAAAAAAAGGAATCGAGATGGGTGGAGGGAGGAGAGAGAAAAGGGAAAGGGGATGAATAAAGGAATTAGGGTGCGTTATATGCATGTATCAACTTCCCACAAGGAAAGGAAACAATATGCACTACACACATGTACTAATAAACTAAAATTTAAAAAGATGTTGACAGTGAATTCTTGAACATATATGAAGCCTGAAACTTTACTTTTCTCTTAGCCTATATCAGTGTGGTCAAGTGGACAATTCAGCACATTATCTGAAGGACATCAAGGCTACAAAACTGGTAATGAAGGAAAACTAAGCTTTGAAGATGGGAGAGATGGAGATGAATTATACTGTTTAAATTCTCAGATATCTAGGCCTGGTAAGTTTAAAGAAGTTTCTCTGGAGAATTGTGCCGTGAGAGTTCTACAGAATCAATCCAATCTAACGGTTTCCTTTTATGTCTTATGTGTAAGAAGGACAAATTTCTTCTACATATGGGAAAAGAGGAAATCTGCAGAGCTGGTGATTTTTGCCCTTCTACTTATGAAGATGTTAATCCACACTTGCCCTACCTCTGTTTCTAAGGAAGAAACAATTTGTGCATCTGACTGCTATACATTATACACCATTCTTAGACTTTTTTCCAAGCTTATCATATGAACTATGTTTCCTATGACTGACAACATCAGATTTGTAAGTATGCATAAAGGGAAGAGCTAAGTGACCTTTTTATGTTTTCCAGTGGAAGGAGGTTAGCTTTGAACTAATTCCATACACCGCTGTAGACCATGCACATGGCTGTTGTGGCCATGGCATAAACTAACTCAAAGTACACAGTCCTTTACTGTGTATGACCAGTCGGGGGTCATCTTGCCATTCCTGTTTGTCATCCTAGCAACCTGGCCACCAGCAACTGTTAAAATATGCTTCTTTTAGGGCCGGAGATTTAGCTCAGTGGTTCCAGCGCCTGCCTCGCAAGCGCAAGGTCTCGAGTTTGATCCCCGGTACCAAAAAAAAAAAAAATGCTTCTTTTGTTTATATACTCATATTATCCCAGGGAGCCAAAACAATTATTGTGAGGATAAGTGTTAAATTGTATATTCAAGAAAAATGTATCCTCAAAAAAACTAGGAATAGGCCAAATTTAACTGTCACCCACTCAATATTTTTATGCTTCAGTTACACATTATTCTGACAATTAATTTCTTCCATTCCTCTAACTCCCCAGATCTTTATTTAATTAGTTGCAGCACCTTGTCTAGGTACCTGGATTTTCACATTACTTAGTTGAGAAATTCTTTACTTGCTGCTCCCTTTGCCCATTGGACCCCTTTCCTGTAGCAATTCAAGTTATTTTGCAGCATAGGGGAGAACAGCACCTGATTAAATTACTCTGCAATATTATATTGAAAATGAATTATCTCATGCTTTTCCCATCTGTCTTCTGCCTGAAACCTTCCTGCCTCTTCATCCCTTCCTAGTTTTCCCAACTAACTTTAGTCTTAATTTCATCTCCCTCTTTTCCTTAGAACCTTCTATGACCATTCTGTACCTCAGAACATAGCGAGCTCTTACTTCCTTCTAGACTTTATTCTACCATATATTTGTAGTACTTTAATTAGATGATTTATAAGCTTGATAACTGATGCTTTTCTCTTTTGTACCATTTTATTACAGATTAAGTAATGTCTCCAAGTACTAGAGGTTAAGTTATGCCTTCTTGGCAGACAGAGAGTATTGTTATGAGACACAGCATATGGAAGAGTTAGAAGAACCAAAGATCAACTTTTTTTTTCTCCCAGCATTTACTGACTGTGTGACCTTGAACATGTATCTTTTCAGAATTGCTTTTATGTTCTGTAAAAAATGAGTATAATAAAAACTACCTCTTCTTGATTTAGCTAGTAACTAAATAATGTGCTAAATACAATTTTCTTGGTGTTCTGCTTTATGTACATATATCCTGTACAGTAAATTTTAACTTTCTTATACATCTTTTTATTCTCACTACCTGGCTCTGCACTATATTTTCGGCAACTAATAACTTTTGATTAATTTTGGAGCAATCATGAATTTTTCTTATCCTTTTTCTCTCCCTAAGACTTTATTTCTCTTCAAAAGACAGTCTGATTCTTTTTACATCAAGCTCTTCATAGGGAAGCTTGTGATGTTGATTTGAGACAGAGCCTCAGATGTGATGTCCTATTCAGAAACAAAATGGGAGAAGCCACTGTATGAATTCTGCCAACCAAGGTAGAAATTCAGCCACCATTCAGAACCACTTTGGAATGTAAAGGCTAGAGAAACAGAGTGCAGCTGAAAATTAATAGCAGGTTGTAAACTTTTTAAAAATAATAAAATAAAATAATTGAAGGGTTGCTACAGTTAAAGCCCTTGTAAGACATCCAACGGAACAGGTCCAAGAAGGAACTGGGAGAAGACTCACAGGAGGGGTAGGAGGTCTGTGTGGCTTTTATCAAAGCTCGTGTGTTTCTGCCTTCCTTTTCTGCTGGGCTGGAAATAAGCAGCATTTCTGTTTTGGGGATAATCGAGCTGAGGAAGATTTTTCTAAAAGATACCCCTAGAGGGCGTGATAACTCTCTACCTTTTATGTTCTCAGCTATAGGCCAGAGACAAGCATGCTATTGGAAAGTGGACCTATTCTGAGCAATAGCAGGGCTCAAGTAGCTCAAATTTTAGTTAGAAATAATCCAGAGACAATTTCATTTCATTAGCCTCTTAACCAAACACTTACAGAGTACCTACCATGTACACATCTTTTTCTGTTGGCACAATTTTCCATCAACATTAAATTGATCCCCATTCTTCAAGGTCAAAAGCTGACCTCTATAGTCCTAGGTCAAATGGAATAGTAATAGTAAAATACGTTATTTCGAAGAAGTGTGTTTTGTCACATTTCATAGATAAAAGTATGCTTAAAATGGCATCACGATTTGAGACAACAACTTTTAAATTTTAACGTTTGATTTGCTAATTTTCTGAAATGAAGTGTTTTTCTATTACCACTTCATATGTAAGTTTAAAAATTGCATCTTGACACTTTTTTACTGAGACATCCATCAGAAACATAGATGCTCTTTAATCACGGAATTTTGATGCTTTAAAAAGCTAGCAGCTCTAAATTGAGGAAACGTCCTTTCTCTTATTTACAAAAAATGTGATAGTATTAGCATATCTCTCATATTGTTGTTTTGAGGATAAAGGAGACCATTCATGTGAAACGTAAGTACTTAATAAATATTAGCTTTTCAATGAAGGATAGAAATTTCATGGCATAATGTAAAACCTTTCATCTAAACTATAGCTTTGTTTAAATGAACATATCATACATATTCCATATTAATATCAATTCTAATTATTCTAATCTTTAGGGTTTGCTTATTAGTTACAGGCATATGTATGCTTAATACACACAAGAATGATTTGAGAATTATAATATTTGTTACTGCACACACACACACACTCACACACACACACACTCACACACACACACACACACACACACACACATCTCCCATAGTGGATTGGACCGAGGAAGTTGTATAGAATTTTTTAACCTTTCAATAACACTGGAACAATCTCTTTATGTGTAATTTTTCAAAATTCTTGGAGAAAAAAGTACATATTTCTTATCTCAGTAATGTTGTTATTGAATCCAGGGTGCTAACTCTTAAAAGAATGATTAAGTAGAGGAAATAGAATTTGAAGGATGAAGTATATTTGATATTCTCCACATATTCTCTTTCGATTCCACTGTCCATTTACAGAATCAGATTTGTTCTGGAGACACAAATATTAGCACTCAATACTTCATTCTCATCTTCTTCATTCGATTACAAAATAGACATCTGTCTTCATAAGGAAGAAACTGCTTGAGAATGATGTCCTTGAGTGTAGCACCTTTATTCTCAGAAGGTGACAGTGTGGGTACATGGCTTAGGATAGGCAGAAACTCAGGGATTGGATTCCAGCAGCAAGAAACCTTCCTGACTTGATAGATTCTGCTTCATCTCCTAATTAATATTTGAAACTCTACTCCACAACACTCTTCGCTTACACATGTGATCAATATGAGGAATATAACCTTATGGAGTCTTCAGTGACTGGAAATTTAACACAAATGCAGGAACTGATACTTATTAGTAAGAGTAAGGATGAACAAGACACTGTTGCTCTGATAAAAGGAGAGAGAGAGAGAGAGAGAGAGAGAGAGAGAGAGAGAGAGAGAGAGAGGTTAAAGTAGTTCAGAGAAAAGACCTGAAACTCAAAGCTGACATTGTGAGGACATAATATTAGTGCCTTTCAACTTTTTAAAGAAAAATTCCTAGGTGAATAGGTGAGATTGTATGTCTCTTTTCTAACTGTGTGCTGGTAAAATTTTATTTAGGTGATGACTCTGTGCGTTTTATTGATTGTCATGGCTTCCTCCTGTCTTCAGTCCAGTTTTAGCTTAGGAAGTGTAAGAACACATCCATCCATAGGCACATGTGCGGATGCTGCAGTTTTTCCTGGCCTGCTTCATGCTAGTGCTAGGCATACGTGATTTGTGGCATTGTAGCCTGATTTGAGTTTTGTCTTGGAGAGAAACGCTGGTTCTCATGTGTGTATATAGTAAATGAAGCATATTAATGTCATAATTGGTACACAGTGTATCATGCTGTAACCCTGAATTGACAGATACCTGCACAGGGAGCTGACATAGGAACGGCATGTTGCACGTTGCCTCTCTGATAACCTCCCTGAGTCCCAGAGGTGATGCATGGAGTTAGGGTTGTAAGGGTTCTTGACAGTAGGTTTGGTTTCAGGCAAACCTAATACGCCTACATAATAAAATCTATGTGCTACACCTGAAATAAAAATGACTGTACAGGGCATTATCTCACCAGTTTCCACCCACTCCCAAGGGTGCTGCTATATCAAAGCCAGGAGAGGCTTTGAAATGTGTGAGACTCTATTTCATCCACTGAATACAAAAGTGTCCTTTGTAATTTGGGATGGCTAGATAACATACAGCCCTGTCCCACTTAAGCCTAACCTAGAAAGTGACTTAGGAAGAGTGCTTCTAATATTAAGTCCAACCTTTCCTTGAGCCTCTGGAGATGAGTAGATAGTAGATAATCAAGGATGAGTATCTGGGAGGGGAAAAAACCTATTACATTGAAATAACTAATACTAGGTGCCACAGATTCCTGAAATCCTAAAGGAGATGATAGTACTTGGCATATCTTAGGGCAAGAGAGACTTTGGAGCCAATCCTTTAAGGCATTTTATTTTATTCATTTACTTATTTGTTTATTTATTTATTTATTTTTTGGTACCAGGGATGGAACTCGGGTCCTTGTGCTTGCGCAGCAGGCGGCAAAACCACTGAGCTAAATCCCTGGCCCCACTTTAAGGCATTTTACTTCCACAGAAGCTAATGTTCCCAGTTAGAAGGAGCAACCATGCTGATTGGTCCAGTTCCTCAAGACTTTTTGTGTTACAGAACTTTTGAGAGTAAACCAAAAACACACAGGGTTGAGTTGCTCCTGCTTAAGGGCCTGATGATAAACCAATTCAACGGAAAACCAGGGACAATTCAGCCAAAGTTGTTCTGATGACCTAGTGCCACAATTTGATTCTTTCTCAGTGTCCACTCTGCCACAACAGTGCCCCCAGTGATGATTCTCTGGTCCCAGTAATGTGTTATTTCATTTTCCAATGTCCGATATTTTTTTATTGTCATCTGAAATCCACATTCTAAATTTTGCCTAGACCTCTGAGTAAACCTGATGTTGAGCTGAATGGTTTTAATTTTCTCAACTTATTTAATTCTTGGTCACTCACTACAGAAGTTTTGAGTTAAAATGAACATTGCCAGGAAAAAAATGTGCAATATCTAATTCTTTGCAGGATTTATAATATTATATAGTGACTGTTTTATAGCCCACTACAATAACATGACTTGGATATACTACACACTAAACAACAACAAAAATCACAAGTTGGACAGTAATTAGCTTGAATAGACATTTATCCTTTAACTAGTAAAACAATTGTAATTTTATGCTCCAGAAGAACTCATTCTAAAGTTTTATGTCTGAGGTTTTGCCAAACTTATGCTAATATTGTCATTAAATAGATGGTAAAACGTGCTCTGAGGCCTCCATCCTAAAAAAAGACTTGGAAAACACAGTTAATATGAGCCTACATCTCATGTCGGCGCTTGAGTATGCTTACAAACTACAGAACCAACTAGGTTGGCTGTTTTTATTTTGTTTTCTCTTACTTCCCACCTTTCTGTCTCTCCTTCCTCAAAATTCTGCTCCTGAGTCAGGTCTTAATATGCACATTCCAAGAAAAAAACAAATTGTTACACTTTCCCAGCTAGCATTTGAGAGAGCGTGTCTGAAGTTGAGCCACTAGATTTTCCCCAAAGGCCCAAACAGGAGGCAGAACATTTTCCTGATTGCATTATTCCTCTGAAAGGTCTTTGAGAACATGTGATCCCACAAGAGAGCAGCAGATCTTATGCTCGGGGACACCATTATAATTCTATGCTTCCCCTTATATCAGCATCCCATCAGCACCAGAATACTGACCAATTACTCTTCCCATAACAACAGAGTACCTCTTGAAGGCCCTATCCACACTTGCAATGCCAGCTCCATAAACCCTGCTACTATTGAAAGCCTCTAGATCCTCAGTAACAGTTAAAATAATTCATCAAATATACCTTAGGATTATGTGTAGGAGAGTCTTATTCTTGAATAAGAGCAAAAAGAAAAATGCAAGTTCTTCACTAAATTGTTTTGTTGACATATCTAATTGTGGTTAATATAAAATGTATATGTCTTAGAAGATGTTAAAAATACCCTTCCAAACACATAAACACACCCTAAACTCACACACACACACACACGCACACACAAACATACAAACACAAACACACAGAGTGATACGGGGTGTATTTTTTCCGGTATTTTCCTTTTTGTCACACATATCACATTTTCCTTACCACTAGTGATAAGACTTCAGGAAAATCCAGAAATACTGTTGAATTCCACTATGAATTTTCAAATTTTGGTTTACAAACATGTAGCTGTCATTGCTCATGCATTCTCCTGCAGGTCAGTACTAGCCAACATAGGCTCTCAAAGAAGCTGTCTTGTCCATGAATGAACCTGGCCATGAAAGTGGTGAGGAGGTGGGATAAAGATCTGTATGCTCAGTTCATCCTGTCACATCGGGTATTTTTTGTTCACATTTTTATGATAGGTGATGGACTATAATTTCCCCAGACTTTTACACAGATCCATACATTTTCAGTGACTCTTTTAGTTAAAAGTTCTATTTTACTAAAGCAAAGCATTCATGCTTCTCCTAAAAAATAATTTAACCAAGAAGCTACCATTTATTAGTACAGTCCAGTCCTTCCACCCCTTCATTTAGTTTGTTCTCCTTGGAATGGGATATGAATACTACATTTGATCATTTCCTTCTAGGTGTTTGACAATACATGAGGTTAAAGAAACAATATGTAAGGCAATTCAGAAAACCTATAGTTCAGGAATTTGGACAGAAGGGGTAAGAAAGCATTTCTTCTAGAAACAGAAGAAATAAAAAAATAGTTCTGAAAAGCATATTCATATGTCATGTACACAAAGCATATCAGACCAAGCAATGAGAGTTGGTAATCAGTTAATTGGCAATACTTTGTGAAATAATTTATGTTGTTGTGCTGAAATAAATTTGGCATTAAAAGAGTAAGCCCGATTTCAGATGATATTTTGCCAAAGACACATAGTTGCATGGATCCCACAGGAAGAAAAATGAGAAAAGTGAAACAATATTAGTTTTTATTCTTTTTAGCACTACTGAGGCAATAGGATTAATCATTTCTGCTGGCAAAGTACACACCTTATGATTAGGAGTTAATTTATTCAATTTAGATAATGTATTTCTTAAAGATTTATTAACAAGTAAATGTCACGAATAGAAATCAACTGCATAGTGAAGTCCAAAGAAGTGATAAGCCAGTACCTTTTTCATGAATATGAAACGTACCTGTTGACATAAAATACGATGTCACATAGTCCAGGCCTGAAACAGTCATTGCCTGCTTCCCATGTGCAAGTTCAAGTCTCTGAAAGAGAGCATATTCTCAATGTTAAAATAACAACTGGAATGATTAATAACCTCTAGTAGTGGCACGGACCTCTTCCCACATACACACCCAGTGTATTAAGGTTCGCACTTCAAACCAGTCCAGCAAGCACAAACAATACATTGAGGGAAGGAGATAATTACTGGGAAAATAGATCCACATAGGAGGTTGGAAGCTGCCTCAGGGAAAATGGTTTGTTGTAAATACCAAGTCGTGAATGCCACTGTTTCTGCATCTTAATACTCTGTTTCTGGTGGCTGGGCCATAACCCTGAATGAAACACTACCAACTACTGCAGGGTTCATAGCATGCAGGTCATACTGTGCTGAAAGATAGAAATCATCATTAATATCACTGAGGCTTTCCTGGTGATACCTTCAGAAGTTTGTAACCTGGGCAGAGATCTCTTGGCCTGTTGGTTATTGCAGAGCCACTTACAAAGAGAAATTATATCATTTAAATTAACCCTTTAAAAATATCCAATGACCAAATTCATTCATATAGTCAATATTATGATGTTTTCTTCTCCCTGATATTTTACGTTCTACTACAACTGAAGTTTCTTTCTTTCTTTCTTTCTTTCTTTCTTTCTTTCTTTCTTTCTCTCTCTCTCTTTCTTTTTTTCTTTCTTCTTTCTTCCTTTCTTTCTAGAACATTTCAATTAACAATACTTGGGAAAATAATTTCAAGTAGAAGGCTCTTTCTCTGTCATAGTAACAATTACAAATGTACTTATGATAGACTCGAGTTATAAGAATTTTTTCACTTGTTCATTTGTTTGCTTTGTTTGGTTTTCAGATGGCAAATAGAGCTAGAAAATATTTGGAGGTAGATATTGTAGAGTTCCATAATTCATCCTCTAAATCTCCATATTTGTTTCTGATTCTTTGCTGTCACCCATAATAATTATTAATACTTTTTCATGCAAACTGTCCAATGCAAGCCTGGTATTCTAGTGTATATGTGTGAGTTGTGATTACAACATCAATAGCCTCTTTAAACCTTCCAAATATATTTTAGATATACTGCTTCATTAGATGGTAAAGGATTTTCAGCCATCTTGGAATAAATGCATGATTTGTATTATATAATAAAATTATATCATTGAAAACGAAACCAACAATATTAAGAAGTGATTTAAATATAAAAGTATAGTATTTGAAATCTTTAAAACAGTTAACAGAACATTTAACAAAATTTCAGTATTTCAGCCCATTGAAAAACATATATTCTTAGCACAGGGTTTATCAGCCAGGGTGCAAAAAACATTCTAAGCAGACTAATTCCATGTCATAGAACATTGTCCTTGAATTTTAAGATGTTTCAACCATCTAGATTCTACCCTCTCTTTGTCAATGGTGTCTTCCACCCTTCACCTCAAGCTGAGGCATCCAAAAATGTATCTAGGTTTACAATGTTTCTTAGAGGGCAAATTTGGTTGCAGTTAAGAACCTCTGGTTTAATGTAATAAAAAATAGAATGTATTTTGGGTTTGTTTTTCTATATTTCCATAGTTTATAATTGCATTTAAGAAGGTTAACAAACACATTTCAGGATTACAGAGGCAAATATAAATAGCATTCATTTTTTTTCTAATTTGAGATATTAGAATCAAATTGAAAAAGAAAATACTGGAAGAGAGCGGAAAGCTATGGCTCATCCTTACAATTAGGCTCAACATGCATTTAAAAAGCTTGCATTTGAAAATCACACACCACATTTAGTAAGAAATATGAACAACAAATTCTAAATAGTGCTACTGACAATAGACTTCATGATACCCAGGAGTAAGCTGCAACCTTCTTATCAAAACAAGTTTTAAAGTTTGAGAAGCAGAATTCAGGTAAGACTAAAATAAAGCAAAGTGGACAAAAATGTCTTGGTTATTTACAGCTTCTAATGCTTCTAATGGATGGCTTATAAGGAAATGAGTCTTGGTAGAGGATTATAAAAGAAAGTTGAGAGGTGCTTCGTACCCACATATGGATAGATCAGTGAATTGAAGGCTGAAGGGAAAAAATGCTCACACTCTCCTTGTGTTCTTGACATCTCAGCCACAGCTTAGAAAGTCAGTGCTATTGCCAGTGAATGTGATCACAGGTTCCTGTGATCTGTTCCAATGTCCAGTAATGTTCAGCACAGAATTTAGGGGTCAATAAGGGTTTCATGATTGTAGTCAACAAAGAACATAGCTAGGAACCCCATAAAGTCCCATTTCAAGAGTCAGGAAGTACAATATCCATCATCATCAAGAAGGTAGCTTTTTACCATATCTATGTGCCACTGATATTCAGGTATAAGATATGTCCCAAGAAGAAGTAGGAAAAGGAAAAAGATGTGGGGGAGAGGGAGGAGGAGATGAAGAGGAGGGAGGAGGAGGAGGAGGAGGAGGAGGAGCAGGAGGAGAACAAGGTGCAACTCTTCCATAATTTGCCTTAGGAAGGATGCTCTATCAGCTTTGAAACAAATGGTTATCACTACTCTGAATCCTTAATTATGAATTTAGTAACATTCAGTGAACAATTTTTTGTGGTGTGAAAATAGGAAACAAAAAGATAGACCCCCCAATACTCACTGTATTGTGAGCAAATTTCTATGTTCACTAAATTTTCAGTTATTGGAAATTGGTGCATGTAAGATTAAAAATGGAGCCAATGGGCTACACGGTGGAATCCTAGACTTGCCAGTAGCTCCCAAGCTACTTGCCAGTAGCTGTTTAGTCCCTTTGAACTAAACAGAATCCACAGGGCTAATAACAGCAGGTATATTACTGAGCTGGGTTTCATTTGTGCTTTGAGGATCAATAAACAAAAATCCCTAAATCCTCACTATGGTCTAGAAATCTTCTACCTTTTCCCCTACAAGTTTTTCACTCCTTCCATAACTCAGCTGCCATGTTACCTTTCTGCTGTTTCTCTTCCAGCTTTGTGATTTCACATTTCCCTCCTTCCCACTTCCTTCAGATTGTCCCCACTGAGTGCCTGTTCATCATCTGCTGCTCCTCAACTGTCCCCTCAGGGACTCTTTCTCACCTCACCTTCCATTGAAAGTTCTTACCTTGATCTCATTTCCCAGCCATATACTTTCAACACCATTATCTGATTTTCTTTCCTAAAAATTATCCTAGTATGAAATTTTCTTCCTGGGTATTGATTACAGGTTTTCTCGCTGACTTCTGCTTGCTGGGATGAAAGCTCATTGGAAAGATGAATTTTGTCAGTCTTGCTGAACCACTCAGTTTTGGTGCCTGTGTTCATAACCCTTAAACTCAAAACCATATCTCTGGCTAGTGTGGGGAGTAAAGTGCAAATCTCTTATCATTGTTATTGTCATTAAACTACTGTTTGGAGTGACAGTAAACTATAGATGGAGAAAAATGTCCCCATTTAGCCGTGTTAGGCTTGACTTGTAAGGCCCATATTCAGGGTCACCATGCCATGTTATGCCCTCCTTCTAGGTTAAGCCTCTCCCAAGGGCTGCAGCAATAGGACCCATAGTTTTGATCAATTATAAAATAGTTTTCACTTTTCTACAGGAGAAAGGACCTCTGATTCATGATGATGAGGATTTGGGTAACCTACCAGAGGAGCCCTCCAACTTTCTCCCTGAAAAACATGATTTAAAGAGAAGCTTCTCTTGATGTTGATCACAAAAGATGGGGAGGCAAAGCCTCAGGAGTCTGATCCACTTAGGAGATGAAAGCAAATGAAACAGCTGTGGGAAAGTTAAAACACTTGAAATTTAGACATTATTCAAACTACAGATCTAGAGATAGCTGATTTTATAGAAATGATCTGCTATGTTGCTAAGTTTTCAGAAGTGCTGCTAATAACAAGATAGGGCCAGAAATGAGATCTTCAGCTGGGTCTCTACAATTCAAAAAGACTGGTAGAAAAGTTTGTTGCAACTGCAGGCAGATAGCTGAGGAATTAGAAGGCCATGTTGGCTTATGAAACCAGACCACAACAATGGGCACTGCGATAAACACTTTGAAAGGTTCTTCAGACTTCAAACTATGTGCTCTGAAACCGGGCACACTGCCTTTATGCTTAGACAAAGGTATCTTCCAAAAAAAGGGATGCCGGTGCTTGTGGGAGAGGAAGATAGTTGTGAAAGAGAAGGGTATCAGAGCAATGGTGTGGAATTGAAAGAAAAGCCATGGGAGCAGCTGTAGGGTCCACTTTATGAGGAGCAGCTGAAGGGAGTGTGAGGCTGTCTGAGAAGCTGCCCTGTCTTCTAATCAGCCAGGAGAGAGAGGGAGGCGAGAATGTTGTCCCTCCTTTGTGTAAAGGAAGCTTTGGTTCTGATGAAAGCATTGCCTCCATAAATGGCTTTGGGTGAAAGATGAAGGGCAGCTATTGAAATTGTTTGACAATTCCAAGTAAAAGTTTTAGTTGAATACTTTATTTCCCATTACTGTTTCCTATTTCAATAGATCATCTTTTAGCTAAAAGATTGGGTTTAGGTCAGTATTCTTATAACTGTCCTGTTATTTATATTCCCCGACACAACTCTTCATGCCTGAAATATACCAAATGAATACAATTAAACTAAGAACTATTTATTAGTGACTTCAGTCCCCAAACTCTCAGAGAGCTGAATCTATCTTACTTAGTTCACCAGTTTATCCTTGAAGTGAGTCAGACAAAGTAGGCTTTTATGATATCACTGTTGATTGAAAGAATAAATGGGCTAATTAATTTTCATTGCCAATCCATGTGCCTTTCAGACTCACATCTTTAATTAGATGAATTTCCTTTTGTGGGTCTTGAACTAGAACCACAGATGCACACTGAAATTTGAGGAAAATGCATTTAGCAATTTCTCGCTTTTTCAGGAGAATGTTTGTTGCTGGAAAAAAAAAATTAAAGATATGTGTTCAGAACAGAGGCAATCATTAGAGCAGTTTTGATGCAGCAATCTGTAAAACTCCACTTCGAAGACAGCTCTGACTTAAAAATACAGATGGACTCACTGCCCTGATTCTGCATTACTCATGGGAAGTTCATCAGCTTCTGGGCTGAGTGATGTTGGAGGGGGAGGAGGAGGAGGAGGAGGAGGAGGAGCACAATTGCTCTTTTAATTAATCACTCAAACTGTATGGCTAGAAATTGGGGTGTGACTGCCTTAAAAATGTGAAAAAAAACTTTGTTATTATTAGTTTTTCAAAATGAAACTGGCATTCAGTATACGGTTACTCATGAAGAAAGGGAAAATTTTCAGGATAACCATGAGTATTTTAAATAATGGTGCCCATTAAAGGTCACACTATTGACGCAATTTTCCAGGGCTTGGTTTCTTTTTTTTTTCCTACTGAGTGGTAATTAGGTCATTGGGCCAGTCCTTCTTTTTACTCACCAGTGTGATTTCGCCAGGTTTACTTCTAAAATTAGTCTTCTGTAGGAATTCTTAGTCCCTATCAGCTTTCCCCCCTAGGTTAATTTGGCTTTTCATTAAGGTGCCAAGGGCACCTCCCTGGAAACCAGTTTTCCATGTGTTCATAGAACAAGGATATGCTAATTCGCCCTACCGCAGTCTGAATTTTCTGCAGTCCCTATTTGGCTGAACTGAGGGTGGGAGATAGTTTATTTTGTACCCCTTGGACTTCCCTCTGGAAGCAGTCAGAGGATTGGCAAGCACTGTTTTATGCTCATGTGAACAACCATATCCTAGGAATAAGGAACCAGTCCCATTGACTGACCGTATTTGTCCTTAAGCCTCCAGCCTGCCTGGGGTCAGACTTCACCCAGGAACCCCGCACCCTGGCTTCTTTGAGGAGTGATTCTGCTTGGCTGCCAACTGAGGAGAGTTGCCTGCCTTCACACAGGGACAGGATGGGGAGGCCAGCTGCCAATCAGGAGAGCAGGATCCCCAAATGTGAGGTCTACACAGACTGAAACCAACCAGGTTGGAGTCCCCTTTACACAGTTTTCTAGTGTAACGACTCAAGGTCACTATTCTCACTCACAGACATACAAATTGAGTCAGAGTAGTAACACAGTGTGATGATTTGAAAGTTAGCCATTGTTCCTTCACATTGGTACCTGTGCTTAGTGTCCACCAAATCTAGAAAAATGTTAAATCTTTAGTAGAAGGAACACAAAACCAGACATTAGGGACCTGGATGAACTTATTACTCATTTATATCACAAAAATTTAAAGTTCCTAACTTATAGTTAAGTGTTAAAATGTCCGCTAAGGGAACATACCACATCATTAACTGCCAGCATTGCAACTTCATCCTATAAAGTAGCCAGATACTGAAAAATTAATAATACAGTTTTGGGAAATGGCTTCGCAATACTCAAACTGGAATCTGTGGTGTTCTAGGGGTTCCTAAGGCCACTTCAAGCTATTTGAGAATTTAAAATTTTTCTTTATGATAATACAGAGCCATCATTTGCCTTTGTCTCTTGTATTTATGTTTGTATCAATGGCATAAAACAGTGCTAGCTCCTTAGTACAAATTAAAAATAAAATAGAAGCCAGTTTCACTTAAGAAACGTGATAGTGTAATAAATGTTATTAATGTTATTAAGTCTAGAATTGTGTGTGCATGTCTTTTTAACAATCTGTGTAATGAAATAAGAGGTAGACCTCTCATTTACTGCTGAGAGAGAGAGAGAGAGAGAGAGAGAGAGAGAGAGAGAGAGACAGAGAGCCTTTCTATTTTATTTTAACTGATCACTTTAAAAAATAAAGACCATTTTACTTGAAAGAAAGGCTAACAAGTTGTGATTATTTAGACTTAATGTTTAGAATCTTTTAAAAAATATATGAAGTAAATCTGATACTTCAAAGAAAGCAAAAGTTGCTTTGGCTGCCCATGATAAAATATAAGCATTCGAATAAAAATGAGCATTTTGGAAAATCTGTTTCTACCATTATTAGCATGACAGTTTCCCAATATTTCTAGATTATTTTGATGTGATTGGTGATGATAGCAACAAATGTGATTATCTGATATAACAAAATGCACTAATACTTAATGGCTCCAAATTAATTAGTGAACAACTAGTCTTCATATGACCAGAGCAGGACATTACAAAATGATGCAGAACTAACTGATCCATCCATTCAATAGATTTCTAACATAACAGAGCACAAAAATTCACTGATACTATTTTACCCTCCTTGAGACTGCCAAACTACATTTGCCAGAATTTGAATGTTCATGGAAGAAGAAATATCAGTAATTATCTGCATTAAATTACTTTAAGGTAATTAAATTAATTTCTCCCTTTACAAAGACACATCATTTTTTGTCCACATTTTCTTCATATAATTCAACCAAAAAAAAAAAAAAACGAATTACAGAGGCAGACATGAGAATTCAGCTGTCTCCTTTTCAGCCAGACATTATAAAAAGGTAAACAATGACATCTTCTCATTATTTTTTGTAAAACAGTTATTTCATTAAAAATATGTTACTTACTTTGACATGGAAATACTTACATCACTGCTGTAAATGTACTCGTGAATATAAGTTTTTAATTTTCCACTTGCAATTTCTAATTTAAGAAATATTTATAGGTATTACTCAAAAATAAAGCTTTTTAATCTCAATAGTTCTCTCTCTCTCTCTCTTTTTAATGCTGTAATGGGTCCTATGCACAAAATGTTTGAGAAATGATGTTTCAAAGTAAAGCGTTCCTATTTCTGCTCCTTCTAGTTGTTAAAAACAGAAGTTAATGTTAATAACTTAGAAGGTGATGCTACAACACCAAGAGATTCCTTTCCTTGCTGCTCTTAGGGACACAACTGAAGACAGTGGTGGCTCAGGTACTGACAGTCATTACAGTGGCTCAAGACTTACTAAACTTCCACTAGATCAGATATAGAGCTGGTAGTAAAACATTAGAATCAGGATAATACATTTTCTAAACCTTGTTTTAACTGATTCTTCCAGTTCCCAGTAGCATATAATCCCTTTTTCTTTACTCAATTTGCTTCTTGATAACAATTGTGCATTATTTTGCAAAAAGTGAAGGTATTCATTGCAATCCACCAAAAACAAAGCCAGTTTTCCTTGACAGCTACCGAGGTGAGCACTTTTGTTAGGAGTGCTTTCTTCTACTTCTGAATAGCTCTTGGCTTTCCTTTTTGGAAGCCGTCAAATTGTCCCCAAGCAATCATGTGTAAATATTAAGCATTAGAGCTTCAGGATGTCCTGGAAATATTTCTATTCATAGTGTTCCACATACAACAAGCTGAGGTTTAATTACAATCCAGCTATTAGAAAAGAAATTGTTTTTATACCTGAATCGATCTTATCTTGTACAAATAGCTCAGAACCATAAATAATATGCTCAGGTGAAAAGTTAAACATCAACTACAGTGGCTATTGCTTCACTCAGTAGTTACATACCGAGGTCCTACTAAGGCTAAGAGTTTCTGCTCCTTCCTTACAACATCCCTCTCATATGAAAGATGCAATGCTACTTGAATCTTACAGTTAGCAGGTCAGAGAGAAGACAATGAAAAAGAGATTTGTGACTTCAAATGAAGAGATCTGTTGGAATAGAAAGGATACATTAGAATCAGGAAAGACTCGAGGTGACAAACCGTAGAAAGTTACCATACTGGCCCAATAGGAGGCAGTGTTATGAGATATTGTTTCCTCCCCTCTCTCTCTTGAGGAGTGATAAAAAATTTTCCAGCTGTTTGCCACTATAGCTTTTCAAAATGGTCAACAGAGTTAACAGTATTCAGTCAGACAGTCTCTCAGTTTCGGTATTTCCTATTCATTATTGGTTTAGTGATAATCTTTGAATAATGGCTTGCCAAAGCATGCTTTGTGCCTGATGGAAAATAGTTTTTGCATAGAAAATATCAGAATCAATGCATTTTCACATAAAAATAATATGCCAAATCAACTTTTATTGTCCTCAATCTACATGGTTTGATTCTTTTCTTCTTCTCGCCAGTTCAAAAGCATGTCTAAGAAACCCAGGCCTTTTCTTGGACCTCCATTGAGAGGTGCTCTTTGACTACTGGATCGTTGGTTTATTTTTTATTTTTTGTGGTGAAAAGTAGATTTAAGTAATTTAATAGGGACCTAATCCTAGATATTGAAAGTAGGTTTTGACAGAATGAACAAGTTTATTCCTATTTTCATTTTGATAGTGAAAGCATATTATATGAGTATTATAATTCTTTTATTACACAAAATAATTCAGCAAAAAATGCTTATAGAAGAAAACACAAGAAATTCTGAGGTTTCAAATTCAGATTTTAGGATTTTGGAAATATACCTAACTATATTTAAAATTGCCTTGCCAGTGGTTTTTGAAAAAAAAAAAAAAAAAAAAAAAGGGTTATCTTGCTCTACTGCATACAACTCTCCTGACTTCCCTGTATGTTTAGAAGTAAGCTGCTATTTCTGAATGGTAATGGAGAAGCTAAAATTCTTGACCATATTTACTCAACAGGCCCGGAACTCCCTGAGACTCGGCCTGTCTCTTTCCCTCTGACCATGGTGATATACTTCCGGTTGCCCGGATATGATACATGGTTTCACATTCCTCTAAAAAGAATGTTCTCCCTCTTCCCAGTTTTATCTCCCCGAGGGTATAGACTTAGCTTTTGAGACGCACCTCAAGGTCCACCTGCAGGGCCAGGAACCCACACAATTCCACGGAGAATTTTTCTAACAAACCTTCTATCCCCACCAAGCCCCAACCCAAAATGGAGCATACTTCTTCCCATCACCTCTCATCATGCTTAAACATTCCTTACCCAGAGTTCTCCTACACTGATATGTTTACAACCACATTTCTCTCCATGGATCTAGAAAACTCTCAAAGCTGAAGGCTCTTTATTTTTTGTACTGGGTATCAAACTCAGGACCTTGCACTTGCGAGGCAGGCACGGTGCAACAGAGCTAAATCCCTGGCCCCGAAGGTTCATTTTTGCTGACCTTCATATTCTGGGCAAATACTTCCATGATGGGTATTTAGTAAATATCCGTTGAACAAATACATAGATTGGTTTTGGCCTAGAGAGTTTTCAAATCTGTATATACTTATGAAATACATACTAAATCACTATTCTGACTGATTTCAGTGTGGAGAACAGCTTCCAACATGGAACCCAGAAATGCTAATCTGTGATCAGTGGGGGAATGTTTTTTTTAAGGCTATGGATAGAAATACTATGGTTTGATCACAGATGGAATTCAGAGACTAAATATTGTTATATTGGTGTGAGTTACATTTGAAAGTTAATTTGTGCTCTTAGTACCATGTCCTATAAATAGAGCTTTTTGTTATTTTTGTTGTTGTTGTTTTTGTCCCAGGGACTGAATCCAGGGCCTTCCCACTGAGCTACACCCTCAACCCTCATTGTTTTTTCATTTTGAGGGAGGGTCTCATTAAACTGCCCAGGCTATACTCAAGCTGCTGATCCTCCTGCCTCAGCCTCTCAAAGTGCTGAAATTACAGATATATAATACCACACCTGGCAAGGTAGCATTGTGAAATTAACTCAGCTTACTAGACAAATACAAACTGTTTTCTAAATTTTAACTGCCATTCGTAATATTTTGACTAAACTATATGATATTTTATGTATAAAAAATTACCTCGTTCAATAGTTGGAAGAAATATTTGTAAATGCCTGTTAATATCTGAAACTTGATAAATACATGTTGAAATAATGAATGAACAAATGCATGGGAGAAAAGCCAATAAATCCAACTCACTCTCTGATTTTATAGGAGATAAAGTGAATGGTCAGATAAGTGCAGAACAATAAGAACTAATTAAAACCTGGTTCCTCATATCTATCTATCTATCTATTTATCTGCTATCTGTAAGTATTATGATTTGTACCTATTCTAGATGGATGGAGCACAAAATGGAGACATAAAGTCTCAGGCATACAACAAACATTTGTCATAAACCTAATATGGGCTTCTTATTTTGCTGTAACCTGCAGATACAAAGAAGAAATGAATGAATCAGCCGCCCCTGAGTTGAGCACTGTCTCACATGGGACCAAAACCAATCAAATGTTTATAGTGCAATGTCATGCAGGAGGTGTCAGGGGACACACAAGTGGAAGCAGTTGCACCTGAAGTAAGACTGGAGGAGGGACAGCTGCAGGAAAGAGGTGACACTGGAGCTACTTCATGAAGTCATATATTCCAGGTGGAGCACTGGGAGTGACGCTCAGGCAGAAGACACACACACCAGTTCATCTGAGGTGATGGCCTGTGTGACACAGTGGAGCTGTCTGTGATGACGGAATGAAAGGACCTCAGCTGGGAGACACTACTCCATAAATGAGGAGAAACAGCGCTCTTTCCATCCCAGGGTGGGAGGCCAGCATGCCTGCAGTTGGAAGCTCAGGGCAGAAAGGACAAAAAGACATCTGGTCGGAGGAGATGCGCCCCTCCCTGTAGCAGGAACCTTATGCCAACCCAGTGGGTTAGAAACACCACATCTAAGGGCCTGGGTTTAGCTCAGTGGTTCGCAACCTCCCTCTCAAGCACAAGGTCCCAAGTTCGATCCCTGGTACCAAAAAAAAAAAAAAAGAAAGAAAGAAAGAAACACCATATCCTGAGCTGATACCTTCAGGTATCTAATGCCCTGTAAGCTCCAGGTTGGTACCATACTGCTGCTTTCTTCATCGTTCCTTTATTTTATTGACTCTGGCTGATTTATTTGGCATAGGCTTCTTAAATAATTTTTTGATGTTCATATTTTAATTCACAGAAAGTTTCTTTTTATTTCAAGGGATAAAATGGTGATTTTAATATTAATACTTATGTGATATAAAAGTTCATATTTCAACACAGTCTTGAGTGAAGAAAAAATCACACTAATGTGGTTGTCCTTTAGACTTGATCACATTCAATATCCAAAGAAGTTTAAAACTCCTGAGCTGAGGATGGCATCAACCAACCAATACTGAGTTGCTTCTGGGGATGTCAGCCCTTGGAAACTGATCACAATGAACCCCATCTTTCACTTAACACTATCTGTCATTAAAGCAGGCAACTGTAAGTGACTTGTCTCAGTGAACACTTACTGAGAAATATGCACCTTCCTATTTCACCCCAGCCCATTCAATTCCCTAATATCCTCAAGGAAGTATGAGATCCTACAGTGTGAGGAATGGGAGGAGAAAACAATAGGTTAGGATTTAAAAAATCAAAATGAAATGTAGAATAATGAGAATATAAGTCTGAGACATGAAGGAAATTGGCTTGGAGTTCTGGAAGAAAGAGTTATTTAATAAAACATACAAAAGATAGACAAGAATATTTCCCAGCTTTCCTATTACTTCCTTTGCTTTCTCTATTATCACTATTATTTGCACCACCTCATTTCATCTTCATCATCTTTATTACCAAGTACTAAACAGTATCTTACACCTCAAGGAAAGATTTCCAAAGCACCAGCTAAGTTCTACCTTTGCTACCTGTGCCACTATTTTTCACTTAGTTTCTGGAAGCCTCAATTTCCTCATTTATGAAGTGAGGAAAAAAGGAATTAAGATGTGTTATGTACATGTACCAAGTCCACACAAGGAATGTGAACTCCACATACTGCAAAAAAGAGGGTTAGAATCAAGAGCTAGGTGGAGAGAGGAGAGGAAGGGCATAAAAAGGGGAACTGGATATGTCATGTACATGTACCATGTCCCCACAACGAATATAAACATTACATACTACACACCTATAATGCTAAACTAAAATAAAAATAATTTTTAAAAATGAGGAAAATAAGTTTTTAGGAGAATTTAATAAGATCATTCACATCAAGTTTTAGCACTGTATCAGGCCACAGAATACAAATTCCACTATCATCATCTCTATAAAATATTCCTGATTCCAAGTATTAAATAGTACTAATCAATTCAAAAAGGATCCATGTATCACAGATGAGACATCTTATGATGGTCAAGTAGGTGGGTGATATGAATTATCAGTTGCACTGCCTTTTCTTTGTGTGAAAATTGCCTTTAGATGAGGTCTTAGTTACTTTTCTCTTGCTGAGACAAAATACTCAACACCCAAAGTTAAAGAAGGAAAGATTTATTTTGGCTCACATTTTATAGGAGTTTCAAATAATTGGCTGGCTCCATGGTAGGGTGACATGGCAGAGGAGCAAACAGTTCATGGTGGGCAGAAGGCAGCAAAAGGAGCAAGCAACAACAGCAGCCCTCTTTCTGTCCCTTATATCCTAAGCAAGCTATCTACCCTTAGGATACTTAGCACTCACACCCAAGGTGAGGCACCCTTAATCCTAGCACCCCATCATGAATCAATCCTAGTATCATATCCTTAATCCTGCATCATACACTGAAGATCCAGCCACCTTTGAAAAGCTCCATCTAGGACAACATGAGGCTTTGGGGCGACATCTAGATACAACTCACAACAGATAGATGGTGATGATCATATTCTCCAAAGTATTTCCTAAATTTTCCATATAATGTCAATGAAAGGCATTTTTCTTAATAAAACATTGTAGCTCTGGTTATTTTGATTAATTAAATAAGTTGTTTTTGTTTTATCCATTCTGCCTTGCTTGAGCTTTCTTTTTTTAAACTGTAATATAGAATTCTTTTTGGGCAAACTCCAGCCAGACAGATATTTGCCATTCCATTATTGTTTTAAAGTGTTAGGCCCAGACACATAAGCATTGTTGGAATGCAGTGGAAAAAAAATGTTTTAAATCTCAAATGGGGTCATAAACTGCAGCCAGAAGCTAATTGTCCTGAAACTTGAGCTTTTATAACATGTTACTACTGTAGTGGGACCACTCAGCGCTACTTTGGTGGGGTTGTTGTGTAATTGGTAGTAGATTACGTTGCAGACATATTAAAAAAAAGATGTCAAATCAGACATTTCTGCTTATTACTGTAGACCTCAGCATAATTCTCAAAGCAATCAATGCATTTCATCCATTAAACTATTGATGGGGGGTATTAATTCATATAATGTTTAACTGCTCACTGTGGACTTTCTCTCTGCCAACTTTCTTCCACCCAAGAAGTCCTGAAATGTTGTTGTTCCTGTCAAAAGAAATGAATCATTAATAACAACCAGTGAGGCCAATGGCAAGTGAGAAGCTGGGCTGTGATATATAAGGCTCCTCATTCTTTTAATTGGATGCTGAATTGTTTGAGCAAAAGAAGCAAGCAGCCTAGTAGGATTTCACCCAGAGTCTTAACGCAACACAAAGAAGGGGAGACTCATCAAATCTATTTATTGAATATTAAGGAGACTTGAAAATATGTTTTGTTTTTGGATTATATATTTGTTAGACATTTTAAAGTCAGGAGGAAGAGAACCTTATAAGTAATACTGCAGCCAAACTCTGTCTCCACAGAAAGCCAGGGAAATGACCAAACTCACACATCAAAATCTTAAAGCAATCAGATCAAGGTGAGGACAGGCTCATGTCCAAGGAAATGTTTGATAAAGATGCAAGAAATACCTACTCCTGCAAGTCCTAATCTTTGTGCTGTTCTCATTTCTTTGTATTGTTTGTTTTTCTTTCTGTTTTGAGACTTCTTGCTTTTAAGAAACTGCATGTCCACATGAGCTTACAAACTGAAGTTTAGAGAAGAGATCTGCTTGCTACTGAAACCAGGAGCACTGAGGCCAGATTTGAATGGAGAGTTTAGCTCTATAACCTCCTTATTGTGTAAACAAATCACCTTATCCCTTGAGTTCTAACTTGCTGCACCATAATATGAAGATAATAATGTTTATCAAGACTGATAAGGAACAAATGCACTAGAACCCACAGTGCCCAGTAGAGTTCTTGGCACTCAGAGAATAGTCAGTGGGGAGTAGCGATGAGGACCCTGGTGAAGGAAATGAATAAAGTCCAGGTGATCAGTCTGGAGCGTCACTTGCGGTAATCAGAGTCTCAAAACAGACCTAAGACTGGCCCATATCAGCACCCTAAAAATGGCCACTCTGTCCTGTACATGTTTGTTCTGGCAACTGGTGCATTTGGCGGAATAATTTTTTTAAATGGTAGGGGCCGGGGATTCAGCTCAGTGGTGCAGCCGCCTGCCTCACAAGCACAAACTCCCGAGTTCGATTCCCGGTACAAAAATAAAAAAAGGTAGAACAGGAAGTCTGCCCAAAAGAGGAGGGGAAAAAAAGGTTGAGTCTTTCTCAAGCAAAAAGCCAAGCCCATTAAGGAAGTTGGTAAATAGGTTTGTAAAGTGAAAATTATCAAAGGACTTTGAAGACCGCCTAAAATAATTTCTCCAAAAGCATAGAAGAATTCTTTCAATCAAATTTTGAATAAACCTCATAGTAAAGAAATGTCGTCTGGTAAGAGAATCAGCACATTGAGTTTATTACTTTCCATGTTTTCTCTGAGCTTGAAAAAGTGGTCCTTATTCTTGTGTCTAAGATTGTATGCAGCGTATCTAAGGTTGAGTAAAACATGACTATAATCTCAGGTGGATCCTTGCCATGATCTTGTGAGGTCCTTATTGTTATTGTCATCACCAGTATACAGCCTGAGCTCCAAGTAGATTAAGCAGCTTGCTCAGTTATTACATCTTTGGTGTGTTGCAGAAATGCAACTATAACCCTGACCTACAGCTACCAAGTCCAGAAATATTTCACTAGAGGATTAGAAATGGTTTTTTACTCACACTGCTATAGCAAAGAATCAATTTGAGTAGGCACCTTTTAATCCAAACCTTTTAGAGAGATCTCTTTTTTTGTTTGTTTGTTTATTTGTTTGGTACAGGGGATGGAACTCAGGATCTTGCACTTGCAAGGCAGACATAATGCCACTGAGCTGCATCCTTCACCCTCTTTTTTTTTTTCCTGAAAACATTTGATATACAAGTGTGTCCTGGTCTATGAATATCTTCTGGCTCTAAACTGTTTTTACTTTTTTAAGGAACATTTTTCATTTTCATGTTTTAAATTTTTTTAAATTAATTTTATTGGTACATTTTAGGTATACAATATAGTGACATTCATCATTGGAAATTTGCACCTTTACATAATCTCTCTTGGTTCGTGTTTTTTCCCAATTCCTCTGCCCTCCCTTCACCCCCTCCTCCCCTCCCTATTTACAAAGACTTTGTTTCCATTTTTTCATTTTCTCATATTGATTTCATTCCCTTCTTTCATGTCCCCTACCCCTCCCACTTCCCCTTTGCCCTTTTTCTTCCTATTTCACATTATCTATTATACCTTTTAGTCCTTATTTATACTTTCGGTTTCTCACAGTAGAGAAACTGGTATTTACACATGTGTGTCCTGTTTATTTCACTTAAGAGTATCGCCTCATTGTGCATTCATTTAGCTATAAATGTCTCTAATTTCTCATTCTTTATGGCTGAGTAGTGCTCCATTCTATTTTTTAAAAACTGCATTTTCTTTATCCAGTCTCCAGTTGATGGACAAATGGACTGTTTTCAAGTTTTAGCTCCACAGCGATATATGTGCACCCATATTCATAGCAGCACAGTTTGTAATAGCTAAAACTTCTAAACTGCTTTTAAATACAATATGACTAATTTCCTAGTAAATTTACTAATGCAACTTTAGATAAGTACTGTCCCCTATGAGGATTTCACCTATATTACCACTTATTCATTCATATTAAAATACTTAAATATGCCTTCATTAAGTGCTGAGCACTATTTTAGGCTATGTCAGTAAAACAGGGAAAGAAAGACAGAAACAGAGAAAAACCATGTCTTTTGAAGTCTATAGTCCAAGTGAAGAGAAATGAAACAAACAAATAAGTACAATATAAAGTTCATCTTATAGTATAAAGTTTTACAAAGGAAAACAAAGTAAAGAATCAATTACAGACTGTTGGGTTTCTTCTTTAAATAAGGTTATTTGGGAAGTTTTTCTCACTAATATGATCTCATGTGACCAAAAACCTAGAAAAAATATTGAACAAGAGTGACCTGCTAGGAGGCTATTGCAGTATCTGGGTAAGGCAGGAATAATTTATTTGGGGACAAGTGACAGAATACAAATACATTTGGAAGATTTACTAAGAGGAACATCTGAAAATTATAGTAAGAAGATTTGCTAACAGATTGAAATTGGAGTTTGACGAAAAAGATAGAATCCTTGTTCTCAACCAGTGGTGGCAAACCTATGGCGTGTGTGTTATTTTTTTTCTTTTAAGACAAAAGATGTTAATGTATGAGTCGGGGGTTTTTTTCTAAACTAAAACCTCAATATTCAGGTTTAATTGCAATGTTGGCACTTTGCGATGAGTAAGTGGGTTTTGGGCTGCATTTTGGGCACTTGTCTCTAAAAGTTTCACCCATCACTGGTCCAAACTCTAATAGATGAGTTTCCACCTATCAAAACAGTAAACACAGAGGTAGAACCAGGTTTGGGAAAGAAAATCAAGCATTCAGTGCTAGATATGCCAAGTTTTAAGTTTCAATTGTACATCCAAATGGAAAATTCTTGTTATTATTGACTTTGCAGGCAGATAATTCTCAAGTTTACAGGAAAGGCCTTGGTGGGAAATTTTTTTAAAAATTGAGAATTGCCTGTGTATGCAACACATTTAAAACTATGAACCTTAGGACCTGTAGTGAGTAGGAGTGGATAAAGACTAAGTGTGGAGATTATTCCTGGAGACTCCTGTGGTTTCAAGTTGGGAGATGCAGAAAGAACAGCAAAAGTGACTGAAGTAAGACTGAGAAAGCTTTACCTCAAACTTGTGTGATTTGCTTTCTAATCCTCTCAAGAAGAAAATATTTATCTTCTGCTTTACTGGGGGCGGAGGTGAAAAACAAGATGGGGTAAGAAGAGGGTGGGCAACTTTGTGAGAGCAGCCAAGTACCATTTGGAGGCAACTCTAAGGCAAAAAAAAAATAGACCACCCTGGGGAACATGTAAAGTGTGATTAAGATGCCTCTGTGGAGTTCCTTGTGGGGTTCTTAAAAGGACTCAGAAGGCTAACAGATCTGTAAGTTTGGAAAACATCAGAAATTAAATGTAGAACCTCACACTTTTACTTTTTAGTTGATCTTCTTCTCTATTGTGTCCTTTGAAAACGTCAATGTTGTTCCATGTTCCTTTATCGCCACCTTTCCTAAGTGAGTTCTCATTTTGCTTCATATCTCCTGATCTCACAGTAAGAATTCTTGAGGGCATGGCACTGGTTTCATTGAACTCTGTCTACTTCCCCCGTGTCCTGTTCATGGTGTTTGCATGTTGTAGGGCCTAAAACACAATTGAGTGTACAGATTAAACTGCTTATATTCACAGATCACGTCTGTATAATGACTTCTTGTGTTCCACTTCTAATATCAAATATGAGTAGGAAAGCAGTTCGTCACTTCATCAAAAGTTACACTTAGGATTTTTATATGATGCAGAAATTTCATTGCTAGCTATATATAACAAAGAATTTAAAACAGGCTTTCAAGCAAATACTTGAGAAAATTTTTCATAGCATCACTATTCACAATACCCAAAAAGTGAAAAATTCCCCAGGCACAATAAGAAGTGGATACTTTTCTCAATAATAGTGCTGGGAAAACTGGATACACAACAGAAGAAGAAGGACATTAGACTCTCATCACACAGCATATACCAAATTCAATGTGGAAAAAAGACTTAGATGTGAAATCTGAAACTTTAACTTTTCTATAGGGAAACATAAGTGAAACGATTCAGGACACTGGAAAGGACAATGATACTTGCATACAACTCCAAAAACACAGACAACAAAAGCAAAAAAAAAAAAAAAAGCAAATGGGAGGAAATTTATTACAAGAAAGCTTTGTGTACACAAATAAACAATTAACAGAAGGGGCTGGGGATTTAGCTCAGTGGTTCTACCACCTGCCCTGCACCGCAAGGACCCAAGTTCAATCCCCAGTACCAGGAAAAAACAAAAACAAAAACAATTAACAGAAGGAAGAGAAAAACTGAAATGGGAATAAATATTTGCAAACCATATGACTGATAAAAGATTAATATCAATAATATATAAGGAACATAAACAACTTCATAGCATGAAAACAAATAACCAAATTTAAAAAGAAGGCAAAGGACTTGAACAGACATTTTTCACAAAGATAAACAAATAGCCAAGAGGTATGTGAGAAAAAATTTAATCAGCAGTAATGAGCTTACACTTGTTAGAGTGGCTATTATTGCAAAGACAAAAATTAATAACCCTAAATGAAGATGTGGCGAAACAGCCGCTATTGCAGACCATTGGTGGGAATGTAAATTAGGAAAGCCATGACTGAAAGCAGCCTGGAGTTTCCTCAAAAAGCCAAAAATAAAGCTAGCATGTGATCGAGGAATCCCACTACTGTACATAGAGGCAAAGAAAATGAAATTCTTATGTGAAGAGGTACTGGATTTCCACTTTTTTTGTAGCTCCTTACCCAATAGCCAAGACAAGAAATCATCCTCAGTGTCCACCAATTTATCTATTGGATAAATCTAATTGATCTATAGATCAAGAAAATCTGGAATATACATAACAAAATAGTATTCAACCTTAAGGAAGAAGAAAAACCTGTCACTTGTAGCAACTTGGATGGAGCTGAAGGACCTTATATTAAGAGAATTATGCCAGACACTGAAAAACAAACTCTTTGTGAATTAATTGTACGTGAAATATACAAGTATATAGAAATATAGAAGCAGAGGGCAAAAGGGTGATTACCAGGATCTGTCGGGGGCAGTGGTAGAAAGATTGGGAAGATGTTGATCAAAGAATATATAATGTCATTTAGACCAGAAGAAATAAGTTTGATATAACTATTACAAGTTCAATATAATATTAACTATGGTTAATAGTAATGCACTGTGTGCTTTAAAATTACCAAGAGTAGATATTTAACGATTCTCACTCTTGAAAGAAGTGAAGTACAGAATGTGAGACAATGGATGCCTTACTTAGCTTTATGTAGCCATTCTACAACATAGGATTCAGATGTCACAACTTTATTTTGTGTATTGAAAATATACAATATTTATTTTTCACTTAAAAACTAATTTCAAAAAGAATGATGGTACATTATTAATTCATACTTGATAAATGTAAAAATTTATTATTTAATATTTGCAAAGTATATGTAATCATTCCGTCTTATGTAAAATACACAAATACAAAACAAATTTTGATGATAAAAATGGATATAATATGCATATATATGATGAATTAAAATGGATATATAAATATATGAACTCTCTTGGGATGCATATCAATATGTGTTTATCTTTTCATATATGTATATTCACATATATATATATGCTTCATGAATGCTTATATATGCAAATGTGCCTTTGTGTAAGGACACACATATATATTCATAGACACATACACACATACATTATACTGTATTTATATTGACACATATACACGCATATATCTCTATCATTATGTATACCTAGGAATGTTTCTAAACCTCTTGAAAATAAGTAATAAACATGTCAACCTTGTACATATAAATACATATATGTGCTATATATTTCCTACAATCAGTAATGTCTTACTGTGTTTCTACAGCACAATTATTAAAAACAGGATTTTAATGTTGATAGTACTAAAATCCAATCTATAGCTGTTTTCAAATTTTATTACTTGCACAAATGTACTTTTAAAACAAAGACTAAAGCATTAAATTGAAACTTAAGAATGAATTGGAACAGAAGCTTTGAAGAATTTTGCTTGTATCTAGTTCGTTGTATTTTTAATCACCAAGATAATATATAATGCAACACGCCTGGTGTGGATGAAAAATGTGCTTGGGAATTAATTTCATTCAATTACTTAATCCCAAATGTGGGTGCTTTTACATTGTGAAACTATTAATCACTCTTTTAAGAATAGAAGGAGGGCCAACAAAAAAAACCATAAGGTCCTAAATGTCTTTCAGCCTAAAAGTGTTCTCTGTTTACTTTTTCTTTGATCATGAAAATCCCCAGGCAGCTATAAAAATTTTACTGAAGCCATAATTATTTGAGACTTTCAGGGTGTCTCTAAAACACTCTATAACAACCTCAAGTATCATAAGTTGATATTATTTCTACTTTTCCACTCATAATGAAAATAAGAGTTGTGGGTCCTATTCATCATTTCCACATGAAAAAACAAGAGAAAAAATTGTGTGTTTATTCACCTAGAAAATACCCAGCTGGGCTTTATTAATCACATTTTAGCCTCTCAATTTATGATGCTCACATATAGATAAGATAAAATCACATAGACCTCCCAGATGATAGGTCCAGCAAGGCCGTTGAATTAGAGGGAAGCTGGGGTGTTCTAAGACCCTCTCACAGACAACAACAAATTATCTATGTTTCAATAACAGTTCTCCGGATACTTTTGCAATTTAAAATCTTGAATTGGTTTCAGACCACCATCTCTGATCTAACTGACCTATCCTCTTAGAATTGAGTTATTGGGGATATCAGTAGTACAAACTTGTCTTAACATGATCCCTATATAGTGAGATTGTACACACAGACACGCACACACACACACACGCACATACACATTTAGTTCCTAAATAAGGCAATAGGGCTTACTCATTCTATCTATACATCATCTGTCTCTCTATCTATCTGTGAATCTATCTATCTATCTATTATCTTCTCTCCTTACAGTCTGCTCAAAACAACTTCAATGAACCATATATACCCTGTAGAGGAAGACATTGAAAAGAGTATCCTGTGTCTTGGGCCACTTGAAGCTCACTGTCTGCTTGAGCTCATTAACCTGGAAGAGGTAAACCACAGGCCAGCATCATCGGTTCTTAAACACGGGTCTGGACCAAGAATCAGGGGATCATAGAGAAGAGTACAGCTGAGAGTTCCTGGATTCACCTAGGGAGTTCTTGTATACCCCAAAGATGATGTACAAGCTGTGAATACTTGTTGGCTGACGAAGAGATTTTAAGAGAAAAAAAAAACTGGGAGGGAAATTTCCAGATAGAGAGTTTGCATCTATACATAAGCACAGAGATGTGTGTATATGTGTGCACACACAAGCGCCGTGTGTAATATTTTACTGACAGGTGATGGTGGTAGCTAGTCATGTGAAGCCCATGCATAAGTGTAACAGCTATAATTGGAAGAGAAATTGTGTCTTAGTGGGTCTGAAGATCTGAAGGACCCAGGGTACAGAATAAGAAGAGCCAGAACTCCTCTAATTTTTGGCCCGATCTGGAAAGCTGTAATAACATGCACCTTCCCTCCTGAAGAGTATCTTATGTAGTAATTGTCACACTGTGTGTCACAGGCCGTAATACACTGGCCAAAGTTGATTAGAACAGGAAGAGACACCACACCCAGCAAACAGCAATCTATAAGCTGGAAGGCGGTCTGTTCATTGGCCTAGCAAAGAGAATCAGCCCAGGCTAGGTGCTAGAGAACCATTTGTCATTCAGCTCCTTTCTGTTTGCATCAGCGTTTTACCCCGTGAAGAGTTTGGTCAAATACAAAACACAAGCAAGAAGTCATGACATGGAGAAGCAACAAGTGAAGCAGAAGTTCCGAATGTTTCTCTGACTTCATTTCCTGGCCCTAAGTCTTCATCCCTCCTGCTTTTGTCAAGTTGCACTTCCCCAGCCTGCGCCCCTGCCTTCCTTGACTCCACACTCTCTTGTCCTACTGCCTGTGACATTTACACCCCAACACCACCACGGTTCATGCCCTCCGCTCCATCAGGTTGTCTCCACACTGGGAGCTTTTCAGGGATCGTCTCTCAGTGAAGGGAGGCCTCTCCAACTACCCTGTTTAAAATTCTACCTTCACAGATTCTGGACCCTTTTCCTTCTTCACTGCCTTTTCCTTCATGCTTACCCGGATGGAATTCATCACTTCTTGGAGGATTTTTTAACCCATATTTTGCTATAGAAAGTCAGCTTCATGAATGCTCAGCTTGAATCTGTTATGTTCACTGTTCTATCCTCAATGCTTAGATCAACACCAGCAACCTGGTTGGCACTTGAGTGAGTTCATCTTTATCTTCAAATCATCACAGTTCCATTTTCTATCCTCAGCTGCTCTGCTCTGTGCCCTGTGATGTAGATTTCTTTGGTCTACAAATCTTGTTAAATGGTTTTCAGGTGTTTTCAGCCAAAGAGAAACACTGTCAGAACAGCTTTGGGAGACAGGAGAGGGAAATTATATCTCTTCACTATCCCAGCCTTGCTTCAGCCCTGCGTCTCTAGCAGTAGCTACATTCTTCCACAACCAGGGCCCCTGCCAGGTACACTGGTCCTCAGGAGCTGTAGTTTGACTCTGATAAAAGTAATTTCTCCTCCAATTCCTTCCACCCCAGAGGTATAATTGCTTCCTGCTCCTCTTAATCTGTAGGCACAGCACCATTTCTAGATTTTTCACTTGTAACTTTGCCCACATATCACTAGGTAGACCCTTCATTAAAATCTTTTCACTAGTACCATGTGCAATGAGTTCTCTTTGCTGCCAGGACTCTTCCTGATAAAGAACTCAATAAAGACTTGCTGAAAGACTGTTGAGTAAACAAAAATTCTTGGCCTCCTCTGGAATTTTGATTGATTGGCTCTGGCACCAGAACAGCCATTGGAAAGACACTAAAGAAGAAAAGGCTAGAAGTCAGCTCCAGCAAGATGACTCTGGAATGCTTAGCCAATTCTCAAATATATGTACATAACACAAGAACCACTGGTTGAGAAGTAAGGAATTCAGTACTCAAGTAAGCCATTCTTCTTCATTACATCAGTGGGTTGGTCTTGTTAACTTGTATTTACGCTGAATATTTTGGTGTTGGTAAAATATGATGTTTGAAATAGGTCATATGTTCATAGAATGAGTTAACAGAGAATGGGAAGCAATTATGTCCTTGTAGAATTCCAATTTGCCACTGAATAATTTGCTTAATCTTTCTGAGCTCACTCTTCTAGAAAATTGACAGAAACTTCATGGAGAAGTTGAAAGTTTAAAGATCTGAGTTACATAAAGTGCTTACTTCCGTACTTGATTTAGGATTTGGTCAATAAATGATAATTTCTCATTTTGTTTTTCTCTTGTTTCTTTTTTTCTCCTCCTTGTCTTTCTTTGTTTTTGTGGACTTCTGTAAATACAGGGGTTGGAGAGATTTTTCTTCTGCTAAAGCTTTCAAGTCACCTAATTATACCTGCAATACTCTTCTAGATCAGGAATGAGGGGAGATTTATCCCTTGGTAGACAAACAATCAGGACATTCAGGTATAAGAGAGGTTACAAGAGAAAAAAGAGTCATCAAGCCTCTAAAAATTCACTCTCCCAACAGAAGACCTGTACAAATTCTGCACCACATGGTACAATCAACTCACTATGCATTACCACTTGGCAAGTTCAGCAATATTCCGCCAGCTTTACGGAACACATCACTGGGTCAAAAATGAGTTCATTTCTAGATACTGAACAAGGGAAACTTGGCTGCTTTTCTTTGCCACAGTGGAAAAGAGAGGGGCCTTCTTAGGAGAATATTAGTGTGAAATCTTTACTTATAGCTTTTAAAATTTACCACTCTAAGAGCATGCTAAGACATGTAGACATATTTCGACTTCAATGTATATACACCTTTCTCTCCGTCCTTTTTTAAAAGTGTATATATATATATGGCAAAGAACAGACTATGGGGGAGGAAGGGAGCATTAGAATTTTCTATTCTAAAGAATTTCAGTTACTACGGGAAAAAAGAACAGGCCTATATGCCTTCAAACAAGATGCTGCTTAGGAATATCTAAATCTGCAAGTCCTCCTGCTACAAATCTGTGCCCAGAACGACACATTACGTGCACATTGAATTGATTGTCTTGTGCTCCTGTGAACTTTCTGTGCTAATGGGAACCCTCCAACAAGTTATAAGATGGTAACTGTACAGACTGCTAATGATATCTGCCAAGAGAAACGTGTGTGATTGTAGAGATGATGCCACCTCTGAATGCCGATGGCCAAAAAGGCAGCAATGGAATCCTTCAGTCACTTGCAAAACATGACACAACAAAACTGGAAAATGAGCAGGTCCTATAATCACAGCTTTTCCTTGGATATTGCAAAAATATTTTGAAGCTAACCCAAACATTGTGTCTTCAATCATAGCTCACATCGCTTTCACTGATCAAATATTCATAATCAGTTGTCAGTGCAGTATTAACTCATGACAGCAACTCCCCAAATCTCTGCAGAAACAACACCCACACAGAGCTATTTGCAACCTCTTGTAATTTGGATCACTGTGTTAAAGTCCCCAACTTGGAGGTAGAGGGTAGTGGTGGACGCTTGAAGAGGTATTAGCAAGAAGTCCAGCAGGAGGTCTTCCAGTCACTGGAGATTTGCACTTGAAACAGGTAGTAGGATCTCAGCTCCCTCCTCTTCAGTTAATTTTCCCTCTCTGGCCCTGAGGTGAATGCTTTTGGTTCACCACACACATCTGCCATGACATGCTGCTTCACGACAGGCCCTAAGCAACACGATGAATTCATCATGTACTGGAACTTCTTAAACTGCTAAAATAAAACTTTCCTCTGTATAAGTTATCTTGGGTGTTTGTTACCATAACCAAAAGCTGACTAACACGTAGCTCCTATATCTGTTTATTGGACTGAGTATTATTTAACCAATCTAGAAGTTAGGTGAATAAAAGAGCCATGCTATGCTTTCATCTCTACATACAGTACATACATTGTCTATGTACAGTAGATGTTCAGTAAAACCTGTTTAAATTATTTTTGTCATTGCTTTCCTTCTAATAATGTAAAAATAAACATCCTATTGTCTGTTGTCAGTGTAAGCTGCCTTCATATAGGAAACAGACCCACAATGACTTAAATCAATATTGTGCAGGGTTCGGGAGGTTTTGCTTTTGTTTTGTTTTGTTTTGTTTTTCCGGTAGCAGGAATGGATCTGCTCTATTTAACCACGCTTTCTTTACCTACCTCACTCTTGACACATGCTTAGATTTATTGAGTCCCCGTCTTGATTCAAGGTGATGTATGGAACTTATTTCAGGAGCACACAGAGGGTCCAACGCAAGCTTCAGGTGAACATCTTTGAGTCCTCCTAGAGGGTCTCATTCCTGTACAAACGTGCAGCATGTAAGAGCCCCAATAAAATGAATTAATTATTGTGTCATGCTTCGGAGAAGCCCTTGAGTTAATACGCTTTTTATCTGAGGCGAAAAGTCCTAACTGCTGGTGGGATAAAAACTTGGTCCTAGTAAAAACTTAGTCATTATTTTCATTGTATATATCCCAGAAAAGTGTGCTGTATTTTCTAATTTCCTGACACCCTGATAATAAAATAAATATCTTATAAATTCCAAAAGAAATTTAGAACCATAAGCCACATTATAGGACTTAAAGTTATAGGCTCACCATGCCAAATTATCAAATCTTTTGGGTTTTATTTCTTAAATGTCTTTCAATACATACCCTTTCTTCTATGTTCCTTCTAAGCCAGGGCATCTAGAGAGTTTAAGCTACTCCAATTGGATCCTAACTGCATCTCAAACCCCTTTCCCCATAGTGCCAGAATCTTTGGAACTAAAGATGGAATCTAACATCATTTCATCTCTGCTCTTGTGCATACTTCCTCCTACTCACTTTAACATATTAAGAGGCTTACTAGCTCCAAATTCTGGGTATAGTCTACAGGCACTATGTATTTGACTTGTCTCCTCAGACTTCTCCCAGCATTTCCTGCATTTTCACTGTTCTAACCACACTGCCTTGTCAGTTCTTGTGTGACCTTTGCACCTACTCTGTGGGGTTCCCAAACTTCCGTGTGCACAGGCAGCATCCTAACCAGGGAGCTGCTGAAGCACAAATTCTTGGGTTTCTTTCCTGAGAGTCTCAGTCAGTGAGTCTGGGGTGGGTCCAGAATTCACACTTCTGACAAGCCTGAATGATGATCACACTGCCTCAGGGACTGTGTGTGGAGAAGCAGGGCTCCAATCTCTGCTCACAGATTTTCCTAGGACAATAGTCACAACCTTCATGAGCAAGGCTCAGTTTCCCATTTTGTACTCTCATAGCCCAACATACTTGCCACATACAGCTTCCGTGATGCTGACATGGCTGTGTGAACATTTCTACAAGCCGAAGTCAATTCTGTGGTGGCAGGCAGGGTTGGCATTTGTGCATCCTCTGTTTCCATAACTTCTAAAAATGAATATTTTTACATAAACTAATGAATATGTCAATTCCTATGTGTTCCTATTAATTTCAATTTTCAAACTTAAGTATTTTTTGGTGCAAAAAATAGTCTATGGTACTAGTTCTGGTAAGTTGTAATATCCCTAGATAAGTTGTAAAATACCTTTACTGCCTTCCCTGCTTCTTTGGGGAAAAATGTAGTGTCACTGAGGCATGCACATGCATAGCTTTTTTGAGAAAAATTTTACCAAAATAAGAATAGAAATTTCCATTTATCATTTTGATAAGCATAAAAAATATTGACAAAGATTTAGAGGTTAAATCGTATTGGTAGACATTGAACATTATTGGCAAATAAAGCAAGTTAAGATAGAAAAAAATGCATTTAACCAAAAGTTATCAACATATTCTGTAAAAAGTATCAGTGTGATATATATACACATCCATATGCACATATGCGAATTGATACACACACACAGTTCTTTGTGTCTCACCACTATATTTGGTGTAGAATTGAACAAAAATTATTGATAAGTAAGGATTCTTTAGACAAAAGTTATGTAAGATTGATATTAATTTTACATGTCACACAATAAACATTTGGAACCTATTTTGTGCACTTTTATATGCCTGATAAGATCTTAGGAAAGGTACATACATATTTTCAAATCATTTATAGTGATCATATTGGAAATCAACTGTAACTAGGGCTAAAGGTCCCATTTGACCCAGCTATTCCGTTGCTGGGTATCTTCCCAAAAGAGTTAAAAGAATCATACCACAACGATATATGTGCACCCATGTTTATAGCGGCACAGTTTGTAATAGTTAAAGCTTGGAAACAGCCCAAGTGCCCATCAACTGGAAACTCGATAAAGAAGATGTGATTTTTTTTTTTATAAAATGGAGTACTACTCAGCCATAAAGAACCAGAAACTAGAGACATTTATAGCTAAATGGATGCATATTGAGGACATACTCTTAAGTGAAATAAATTGGACACACATGTGTAAATACCAAATAGTTTCTCTAGTGTGAGAAACTAAAAGTGTAAATAAGGATGAAAATGATGAAAATGAATAATTGATAATTTGAAATAGGAAGAAAAGGTCCAAAGGGGTAGGGGAAGTGGGAGGGGAAGGGGAAAGTAAAGAAGGGAAAGGAAAAATTGTGAGAAAAGAAAAAAATGGAAACAAAGTCTGTGTAAATAGGGAAGGGTGGAGGGGGTGAAGGGCGCACAAGTAATAGGAAAAAATAAGAACCAAGATACATCAGGTACAGGTGCAAGCATCCAATGATAAATGTAGACATATTGTATACCTAAAATGCACCAATAAAAGAAGTTAAGCAAAAAAAAAAAGATAAAATCAACTATAAAGGAAGTCAATATATGTACAAGATACAAAATAACATTAAACGAAGTTAACAGAGTGGTCACTTCCTGGAAGAAATTGAGGAAGGATGACAGAGTATTTTGGAGAGGAATAAATTTAATTAGGAATTTGAATTCTGAATAAAATTTTGGTGGTTACAAGTGAAGGTAGAATGCAGAAAATGGCTAGCTGCTGCAAAAAGAGAAAATTTATAGCATAATGAAAAACCTGAAGACTTGCATTGGACTGTGTTACAGTGAGATATATACTCACCATTTGAAGGTGTGCTTGTGGGGTTAACTGCATCCACAGCACACGCTGGCTTGTCCTCACATACTTGTACATACTGGGACTCAAAAGTGGAAAACTTTGCTACCTGGGCAAATTCTCTTGACCTAATGCACTGGGGTTTCCCTTAAGAGTTCAGAGCTTCACCCCAGGAAGTGATCCTGAGTTCCACCTACATGTCCTGCCGTTATGGTTATGGTTCCCCTTGAAAATTGGTAGTGACCTCAGGCACAATCTTCCTCTTTCCTCTTTTTCTGTGGTTCACTGAGTAGTTCATTCCATTTAAATAAGATCCTCTTTATTGTCATCGTATGGGAGAAAGTAATTTTAAATATTGCTCATCACCAAGAAGCATGCCTACAAACACCTTATCAAAATCCTCGTCACTGGCTCCCATTTGTTGGTTCACTTGGCACAATATCATGAGGAGATTATGTTTGCTGAGCAGATGTTAGTTGTTCTGTTCAAATCCCCATGTCCTTACTATTCCTGTGGACACAGCTGACATCCTTCCAACTGCCAAGTCCTGCCTTCTTCCGCTTAGGGTTTTCTCCTGCAGCTGAAGCATGGTTTGCTACCCAAGCATGGTTAGCACTAATTGACCCTGATTATTATGAAGAAGTAATATCAGAAAATGCAACCGAAAGCACATATAGAAATCAGACCTTCATACCCTCAGGAATCAACATCTAAAGCACTGCTGGGCAGGAACAGCAGAAATGTTGAACCATTGTGAGGAACAACTACATGAGGGAGAAGCAAGAGAGGAAAAGGAGCATTACTTCCAGCATTGAAAGCAGACTATAGATTATTCTATTAATCTTCTCTTTGTATTTTATTTAATTCATTGTGCATGGTTACTGCCTTGGAGAATCGATATGGGGCAGAGTAAAGTTAATAGAGGGCACCAGGGGATTTGAGTGGTTAGATTGTTGTAGGTGACTTAAGCACCTCATCCACACCTCAGTCCTCTCACTGTTTCAATACAGCTGGCAGCACCTGATCTTTGGCTTCTGGAAAAGACTTTGCTGCCAGCATGGTGAACTGGAGCTCTCAGAGAAGTAGAAACCCTAGGAAAGAGTTCTGAACAATGCACTTGATTGGAATTTGTCTATTAATTTCCTCAGTGGCCTCACTTCCTGTGAGTGACTCTTAGTCATGTGATTTCCATGATTCCTAGTTTCTCCAGTAGGATTAATGTCCACTTGTCCATAATTGTAGCTGGCTCAATCACATGACCTTAATTGACTGCCTTCCCCTCTTTGTCTATCTTCTTGACTTTACCATGAATATTTCCTTCTATCCTCTAATAAAATACATTTATTCAAATCCTTGACTTGGGTTCTACTTTTGAGGAACTCAAACTCAGGTTGTTTGACATTTGTCATCTGGCTGTGTCATTGGCTGTTGCTCAGGTAATGGGGTAGATCTTGACTTTAGGTCAATGACCCTTCCAGAAAATGTGGACAGGGAGCTAGGATTCATCATAAATTCATTGTCAGGAATACACTGCTTCACACTCTTTCAAGGCCACCTGTAAATTGGGCTGTAATGACAGAGCAGCTGGTTACTAGATGCTCCTGGCAATATCATCTAGATCCTTATGAGAATAAAGATTATAGGAAGTAATACACACTTTTAACAAGAGACTGCCTCATGCTTCCAGCAGCAATACAGAGAAACCATAATCAATTTTCCCTTCTTGAATTTTTTTCAAGCTCACTAACTAGATTTCTCCCAAGCTCACTATGTAGTTATGCAACGTCTTCAACCTCTAAAGTTTTTCTTGTGCTACTTTAAAAAACAAGCTGTATTGACCTAGGAACTAGATCAGTCAGCTCTAGGAATGCATGGATCTTACTTCTTCTTCTTGGAATTAAGTCATTCTTTTCTGACCCTGAGTCCTATAATCAGCATTAACTGATTCCCTGACCCAGAGTGAGACACTTCGATTCCTTCCTTCAACCATTCTGAGTTGGAAATTAGGAAAGCTGGTAATTAAAATGGGTAGCAGGCCTAAGAAGACCCTATTTAATTCTATGCATATCAAAGAAAGGAAAGCTAGAAATTCTAGAAATTTGACAAAGCCCATCTATAAGACACCCAGAAAGAAGAAAGTGTGTAACTAAAGATTTTGAGAAAGCAATCTTGGTTTTCACAGCTTCTTAATGCCAGCTTCCAGGCTTTTATAAAGACCTGCTGTGTTTCTTTCTCTTGGATCTATTGATAGCTCTGTACCTTAGAATGGTTTTCCCCATTTGGTCTTAAGTTAACTTCAGGGAATTTTTCAGTTATTTAAAACAGAAAGGGTTTTGATTAAAATAAATGCATTTGACTCTCAGCTTGGGGAGAAAGAGGACCATCACTTTCTTGGTTTTCAATGCACCTAACACAGTACTTGACACTCAGTAAGCTTTGGTCAAAAAAAATAAATGAAAATGTTTATAAATTTCAGGAGAAGTAGCAAGAAGTACCTAGGAGCATGCATACTTTTCTACAAGTGAAAAGTCTTTCCACCAATAGAAAGCAGCTGACCAGCGTTCATCCTCGAACAGGCTGGAATGCCCACGCCTCAGGTTTATTTTAATCAGTAATTGCCCACTCATTTAATCCACTTGGAAAACAGCCTTAACCACTGCTCAAATTATTGGTGTGTGTTTCTCCAGGATATGTAGTAAGGTATTAATTCACCTTGAAACATTTAGGCCTCTTTATCACTCTCAGATGTTCAAAGTGGCTCAGCAAAGGGGAGGGATGAAGTGGAGTTCAGAATGGGTCAACAAGAGAAAGGAGCTTTCAGTCATGGGCAAGTCCAATACTTCATCAACCCGTCAGGAAGAGCAGAGTGTCATGTGGGCTGTTGTTTTTTGGAGGTGTGCATGAAACAGACTAAATTTAGCAAAAACTGAAGTCCCTCTTGTGATGTTTCATGGTGTTACCGGATTCTGTAACTTCTGTTCCCCTCTGGATGTGATGTGAGAGGCTGTCCCTCACCACGTCCCCCCATGACAGCAATCTTGAGTTGTAAAATAGTAAGACTGTCAGCCAGCAATAATTTGCAATCCAAACAGACTTGACGCTCCCTGACATTTATTGAAACCTCAGACCCCGTGCGCTGGTTTCAGTTTTCCTCCCATTGCTCTGTTTTTACAGACAGACAAGTGCTTAGATTTAGCTTTAATAATGAGGAGAAATTTCTTCTTGGCCTCCTCTTGCTTGTGTTGGCTGCACCGGGGCTTGCAACAGACGAGTGGTTGGAGTTAATTATACTAAATGGTGAGAACATTATTTGACCCCACTGGTTCAGCCCCAGAGGCTATGTACCTCCTCAAAGACAGAGGCAGATGGAATGCTTCATGGGCTGGGCAGAGGGTAGGAGCCCGAGGGGGTGGAGGGAGTGAGAGAGAGAGAGAGAGAGAGAGAGAGAGCGCTCTGCTCTAGAGGCACAGGCAAGGGTTCCCAACCTTTAGCCAAGCTCAGAACTCTGCACTCTATGGTACACATAAACCAGTGAGGCCCAAAGAATCACAAGGTAACAAGGATTAGGAAAACACCCTCTGGTCCATGGAATGACTCTCAGAGATCCTCAAGAACATGTAGGTTTCACCCAACTTTACAAAAACAAAACAACAACAGGAACACTTCACAACAATTACAATGGTAACATCAAGAGGATAACTCTTATCACACATATATCATTGTAAATGACTAAATAACAACTACACTACAATTATATTTGAAGACCAGTGATGACTGCATTATGATTTAGGTCAGTGTATAATATTTAGTGCCCTGTAAATATTCTTGTGAATGTTCTTTCAGATGATGATGATGACAGTGATAACAGCACTCTCATCTTCTTGTGATCCTAGGAATAAATTTACATTCATGGGAGAAAAATTAACCAATACATCTAAGATACAGTGGAGATTCAATTACATATAGTTTAAAGTGTGTTATATTATATGCATGTATGGGGTACCATGGTGAAACCCTAATACATATGTATGGATGTTGGGGCCTTATGACAGCTTCAGGTATGCTAAAGTATAGCTCAAAGCATGAGAAGGTCAGAGACACAACATTAAGTTGTTGCCTTAATATGGACAAGATTTTCCTCTAGATTAGTGCTTTACTATTTGTATATCCATTCCCTCCCAGGGGGACCAGGTCTTGCTACTTAGCCCAGACTTGCCTCAAATTCATAATCCATCTGCCTCAGCCTCCACAATGCTGAGTAGGTCAACTTTATTCTGATAAATTAAAAGGCCTTAGAAATCTCTAACTATCAGTGGCTTATAAGATCTGCCTGGTGGACTAATTTGGAAAGCCCAGCTGAACTGAATCAGCATCTTTGGGGGTAGAAGAACCACCTAAGGACTGTTGCCAATGGCATCAAAAGAGAACTGGAGCAGAAGATTGGGGACAATTGATTTTCTAGGAGAAGCTTGCTGAGGATGGTTTTCCTGATGCAAACTTGGCTATTCTCATCGGAGGAGGAGCTCCGGGCCTCACTGTCACTGGGAATGGCTGCTGTTTTCATCAGGGCAGCTCTGATCTTCACCATGAGCATCACTTCCTGGCTCCAGTGTAGACCCCTCAGCCCGGTAGCACAAATCCTTCAACCAACCGGTGCAGGTTTTCTGGGTTCCACCACTGTCCTTTGGGCCTTCCAGGTGCAGATCCTCAATAAGGACAAGCATGAGACATTGCTGTGGGCGCTAGGCCACTGGCTGAACTAGTGGAGGACACTGAAGGCTCTAGGCCTTTGGCTGGACTTATGTAGGACACTGCTGTGGGATCCAGGCCCTGGGCTGTATTCTTCGGGTCTCTAGTGCACCAATAGATCTCTTACACTCCTCTGCATTTGACTTTCTGGGTGACTTATAAAATAATCTTATAAATTATGTGTCCTGTATTAAATCCATTTCCTTGCAAACCCTGAGTACAACAATGTCTGACAATATTGATTCTATGTAATAGCATTGGGGAACATCAAAGCCTGCTAGAACAATGCTTAAAGTTGCATCATCAAATAATTTCCTATGAAATAGCTAATAGAAGCAAGAGGAGGTAAATGGTATCCCTAATAGTGTTTCCCAATCTAACCTAAGAGGTAATGGCTCCCTCTGTTCCAGCCACATTGTTTTAGAATTCTTTTCTAAACTGAGGTAATGACCATCTTTCCTCTTTCTATAAATCCTGGTGGTCTTATCATTGATCAATAAGAGAAGTGTTGTCATAGCCCAACACACAAAGGATTTCTTGGGAATATATCATAGGAAAACAATGGTCAAATTTTGGATTTTAGTTTGGATTAGGAGTATTGGTTGCATTCCTTTCAAAACAGCGTGATTCATTCTGTTCAACAATCACATTCTGCCACCTCGTTCCCACTCCGCTATCATAAACCTGATTGTCATCACACCTTGTGAGCAAGCATGCCTAGTTAGGACAACTCATCTCTACCCTGTATAAACTATGCAAATCATATGTGTTTTGTGAATCAGTGGCATCTTTCTCACAGAGACAACAGGTAATTCAAGTGTACTGTCCATATCTTGACTTACATGGGATGCAGAAATTACCCAGTCCTACTTAAAGCTTATAAAATGAATGACACTATATATAAAAAAGACTTTGCTGTGCAAAATGTTTATACAAAACAAATGTACAACGCATGTTTCCCCCAGTAAAAGATAATTAAGAATTGTAGGGTGTGCTTTTAAAGTATACAACTAATAAGATTGGAGAGGTTAAATGTGATTCTATGATCCTCAACTCTATGTACATAAGGAGCAAATGTAGACATTCACAGTACTGAATAGAAGACCTGAAGTATTTTTAAGGGGACAAATAGCATTTATTGGAGGGACAGTTTTCAGAGCTCAGTGATGGTAGCTGTATTACAGACATCATTACAACAGAGACCTTGAGATAGTACATAACAGAAATTCTGGCCTGAACAATACTAAGAAGCAAAGTTAGGCAACAGGACAACAGGGACAAGGAGAAATCAAATAAATGGCTTTTAAGCCCATACACAGTGATTTCAGGGAAAGATTGGAAACAACTACTTTTAATGATAATTATTTCCTAGCTGCACATAGGTATCATTGAAGACAGGGTCTGTAAAGGTCCCTAAAGAGACCTTGCTAAATCTGAATATTCAAAGTTTTAATTTTCCTTTAGTTTGCTTCATTTTTGTTTGTATGCTATTGTTTATGTCTCAAAAGAAATTGCAAGGGAGTATTATTTACAGTGGAAACCAGTGTGGAGAAGTTGTAGGCATGGAAGAACTTAACCCGTTCAGAAAACATGAGTGTGACTTGCCCATGAGGCAAGACTGAGGGCCAAATGGAGCCAGGTCTCAGGGCCGTGGAGGGCACGCTGAGGAGTCGGCTTCTGTGCTCTGTGCAGCAAAGACAGGAGGAGGAGTAGCTTACAGGGGAACACGGCACGGTCACCTGGTATGTTGGAGAAATCATGAGAGCAATATCACACAGGATAGGCTAATGATGAAATTGGAGTTGGAGTGACAAGCCAGCAAGAAGACAGTCCACAGAACATTTTAGGAGGATCTAAACGAAGGTCTAAGTCCCAAAGAAACACAGCAGTTGAAAGACAACTGGCAGGTTCTAACTATTAAAAATTCATGGTGAAATGTGAGAGGAAAAGCTGATGATAGTATGCAGGCTTCTGACTTGAGTCAGAGTGCTTGGCAGCTCCATAAATGGAGATAAGAAATACGAAAGGAGGGAAAGATCCTAAAAAAACCAGATCAGAGTTAAGATTTGACTATAATGAGTTTTAAGTTCCTATGAGCACCTAAGATCAAGTATCATATATCTGATACATGTCAAGTCCAGGATTCAGTCTCTGCTGGAATCCAAGGCATAGTCTTCTACATATACTGTATCTCCCTAGAGAAGCAACCAGGAAAGAAAAAGGTGGAATAAATTATTATGAATCAATTATGAGTTATGTGTAGGGGCAAGAGTTGATTTCTACATGTATCGAGACAGGCTCTTATCTATAAATGGATATTTTTGCTTTTCAAAAGCCTTTCTTTCATGTTACAAAGATGACTACCTGTGAAATGACATCTTCCCAAGCAATTTGTAATCAAGGAAGATTAACTTAGACTCTTAACTATATGTTGAAATTTTCTCATTTATCCAGCTAAAAACAGAGAGACAGATAATCCTGAGGGACATACTGATGAAAACAATGTTAGGAAAAAATCACAAAAAGAAAACAAATCCATTAAATGTAACTATTCGTTCCTCTCGTACAATTCTATTTTTAATACTCCTTTATTTCTAAGTAAGTGGATTTTTATCTTCTTAAAACTGATCTGTTGAAATGTAAACTTTATCTTTCAGAGATAAGATTTAATGAAGACACAGACCTCAAATGTTACAGATTTAAACTAGGATGTAGTCTTCAACATTAGAGGAAAGATATTAAAATTTTCAGAAGCAAAACAGGCTGAAAGATTTATGATCACACTTGGAAAGAGAAGCCCTGAGACGCATGCTCAAGCATGACCAGAGAGCAGGTAATAACAGATCGCATTAGACTCTGTTTATTTAATTTAACATTATTCTGCTAGAGATGTGTTCCCTGCTGGATAGGGCTCATTTGGGGGGTAGTTTAAATAATGATCAAATTTATGAGAATATGTAAAAAGAGAGGGTTATGAATGCAAATTCAGAAAGCCATTAAATCACCCCAAAACTAGAGTTTCAGAATTTCTGCATCTACCCTTTTCTTCATCAAGTGCTAAGAAAATGAGTCATAAATATAGGCTCAGAAAGGACCCTAGAAATGGAATCTAACTTGGAGAAAAGTAAACTTTCCATTATGTCTTTCTTCTTGTATTTTCTTTTTGTCCTTCAAATGCCATCACAATAAAATCATTTCTTCTTTTAATGTATCATTTATAAGTCAAAGAATCACATGCTACATTAGAGGCAAAAGTACCTCTAGATTGAGATGCACAGAACATTATAAACCAGTGTTAGTAATTTCCCATAGAAAAATATTCTTGAATATTCAGAAACTAAAAATCAAAGATTACCTTGGAAAGAACACACTGCATATATGACCACCTAATTTTCTGTTTATATGACTTTCGTTTTCACTAAAACAATAGGTTTTAATGATTTTCACATTTGGTTTACATATATTTGAAATATAATTCATACCTCATTTAGTCATGTAATTGAATCTTAGTAAGGCTGTGAGATTTCATTAGACATTATTCAAGCTAAAGTAGTTAAGAAAAAAGTTAAACCTTCTTCTGCAATGTTGACATTACCTCCAAAATGAATGCAGAATAGTAAGAATGGTTGGGCTGAAAATGTGGCTTTTTGATGAAAACTTCAGAGAACAATACTCAGAGATCAAGAGTTTTCATGGATGCCTTTGTGAATTAAGAGAACATTCTTCCACCTGTGCGATCTGACATTGATAATGTGGTCTGCAATCTCTCCTTAGAAGATGTCTTCTGGGAGTAAGGACTCACAGTACACATATTCATGTGGCTCAGGGTGACTGCACTTTATGGAAGGTGTGCCTCCAGAACTAAGCTGTCCTAACTGGAGCCCAAAGTGGAGGAAAAAGTTACCAGGAAAGCTGGGAAGTAATCAAGAAAGCCATGACAATATTGAGACCACCCAAAAAATTCCCCAGTTTGCCTTTGTTTCAACACTAGAATTTTCCCTGATGTCCAAAACATTTTAAATAATTACTTGTAGGTGACAATAGTAAGATTTTAAATTCTCCTGTTTGTGATTTTTGTTTTGTTTTGTGTTGCTGTTGTTATTGTTGTTTTTAGTGGGGACTCTTAGGCAAGGTTGTGGATGTCTGCTTACTCTTCCCACTTGATTTCCTGATGTCTTCTGCTATTGTTTTTTCGGCCAAACAGCACTGACATGTCCTGCTTATTTGTTTCTCCTCCTCTGTCCCATCCTCTATATTTTATCAAATTTTAGGTTCTAACATCTCCAAATTAGGATAGGAATTTGTGAATCATTTTGGCAAACACTGGAGAATATATACAGTAATTTAGACTTTGTGGGTCATACAGCTTCTGTCACAATGCTCCACTACAGACAGCATGTAAATGAATGAATATGACTGGGCTCCAATAAAACTTTATTTACAATGATGAGCAACAGATAGATTTGACCTGAGGGACTGAACTCTACCATATGCTGATCCAGAGCATCAGCTTTTCTCATTCTTGCTCTTCGTATCCTCATTTCTTCTCACCTCATCATTCCATTCTTATATCCTCCTTCATCTCCTACCTCTCCCGAAGCTTCTCTTATGATGTTACCCTAGGAATTTTCTTTAACTGAAACTCATTCCTACTGCTGTCCATTGGGAAAAGCCATCTATATGGCTCAGTTATGAATGAACTAAGTTTATTGCAGAATGTAATATTAATCTAGTTTGTTTGTTTGCCCTACTACAGATACATCAGGACAATAGCTGCCCTCCAAATTATTCTACTCTTTGGGGTAAATGCCTGTTTTCTTTTCCTTTCTCTTCTGCTTGGAATAGTCCTCTTTTTATCCTCCTCTGTCCAAATCTTATCTGTAATTTAAGGCCTTAACTCCCTTATCAACTAATTATGACTTGTCTCTTTATATTGTCTATAAGGGAAGAGCTATAGTTATGGATGAACAGGGGGACACCACAGGGAGAAAGAGATTAAAAAAGAACCAAGAGGAGAGTTTCGGAAATTAATTATGCTTAGGAGATAAGAGAGGGATCTGTGTAGAAAACAACAAAGAGCCCTAGGAAATAAAAACTAAGGAAATACTCCATGATAAATTAGCCTAGAGATAAATAATCATGTATTACATTTAACAATTATTTCACTGAGGTAATGCATCATCCTTTGCTTAATTTTAAATATGTTAATATAGCAGTTAAAATTGTTTCTTATTTTTTACTTTTATAAACAGATGAATAAGCAGACTATTTATTATTTATGTAACAAATTTTTTTGAGTGATTGCTTAGTGACTACATGTCTCAGACACTATACAGTCACCTATGTAATTGACAGCTCCTCTTAGTAAGCTGTTATCCTGGAAATCACCCCTGAAGATGGGCTCTCCCTCCAATGCCTGAAGTTATAGCAACAATGGGAAGATTTCACCACAGGGTTGACTCATACTTAAGAACTCAGGTGTGAGGATATTGACAGACGCATCCTGTGGGAAAATGAGAAAAATATACATTGAGAAAATGACCCAGGAAATCATAATCTTGATTTGTTAATCTTTGGATTTGAATGCTCCAGGGAAGATGTAGAGGATATAGGCATATTTAGCTGGTTTTACCATGTACTTGGTATTATTTGCAGAGTATAACAAGATAACATCGTCTATCTAAGAGAGAAAAATCGACAGCTCTTTAAAATGAGGTGCTTCGGGAAACAGGAATGCGGGTATTGATCTGTCTTGGAGGTTCGCCCGCACCTGGATTACTCTCATTGACAAAACCACTGATGCGGAAAGCACTGGAACTGAAAAATCTTTCCAGTAATAGAGGAAATTTTGCCCAAATTAAACAGATAATTAAATTAGATGTAAATATATTAATTGGTACATTTTAGGTATACAATACATTTACATTTATCATTGGAGAGATACATCATTTAACATGATGCATCTTAGTTCTTATTTTTTCCCCATTACCTGTGCGCCCTTCACCCCACCACCCTTCCCTATTTACATAGATTTTGTTTCCATTTTTTTTCTTTCTCATAATTTTGCTTTTCCCTTCTTCTCTTTCCCCTTCCCTTCCCGCCACCCCTCCACCTTTGGACCTTTTTCTATTTCAAATTATCAATTATTCGTTTTAATCATTTTAATCCTTATTTGCACTTTCAGTTTCTCACACTAGAGAAACTATTCGGTATTTACACATGTGGGTCCTATCTATTTCACTTAAGAGTATCGCCTCAATATGCATTCATTTAGCTATAAATGGCTCTAGTTTCTCATTCTTTATGGCTGAGTAGTACTCCATTTTATAAAAAAAACCCACATCTTCTTTACCCAGTTTCCAGTTGATGGGCACTTGGGCTGGTTCCCAGCTTTAGCTATTACAAACTGTGCCGCTATAAATATAGGTGCACATATATTGCTGTGGTATGATTCTTTTAATTCTTTGGGGAAGATACCCAGTAGGGGAATAGCTGGGTCAAATGGAACCTGTAGTCCTAGTTCTTTGAGGTATCTCCATACTGATTTCCACAGTGGTTAGGCCAGTCTGCACTCCCACCAACAATGGAGAAGGGTTCCTTTCTCCTACACCCCTACCAGCATTTTTTATTGGTTGATTTCTTGATAGCAGCCATTCTTTGTGGGGTAAGGTGGAATCTCAGTGTTGTTTTCATCTGCATCTCTCGAATGACCAGTGATGTTGAACATTTTTTCATATATTTATTTACTGTTTTTACTTCTTTGTGTGAGAAATGTCTGTTCATTTCAGATGCCCATTTTTGAGTTGGGTCTTTGAATTTGGGGGTTCTGATTTTTTCCAGTTCTTTATATCTTCTAGATAATAGACCTTTGTCTGAAGAACAGCTGCTAAAAATTTCTTCCCGTATTATAGGTTGTCTCTTAGCTCTGTTGGTAGTTTCTCTTGCAGTGCAGAAGTTTTTAATAAGATGAAGTCCTAGTTATTGATTCTTTGTGCTAGTTCCCGTGCTACTGAAGTTTTGTTCATAAAGTCTTTTCCTATGCCAATGTCATTGAGGGTTCTACCTAACTTATCTTCCAGCAAGTTTACTGTTTCTGTCTTGATATTTAGCTCTTTAATCCACTTTGATCTTAGTTTAGTGCATGGTGATAGGTATGGGTCTAGTTTTAATCTTTGGCAGGTTGAAATCCAGTTTTTCCAACACCATTTATTAAACAGGCTATCTTTTCTCCAATGAGAGTTGTTGGCTCCTTTGTCAAAGATGAGGTGACTGAGTATGTCTGGAGTTGTTTCTGCATCTTCTAATCTATTTCACTGATCCTCAGGTCTGTTTCTTTGCAAGTACCATGCTGGTTTTTATCACAGTAGCTTTGTAGTATAGTTTCAAGTTGGGGATTGTAACACCCTCAGCCATGTCTCTGTTGCCTAGAATTGCTTTTGCTATTCTAGGTTTCTTCTGCTTCCAAATGAATTTTTGGATTGTTTGCTCTAGTTCTGTGAAGTATATTGTTGGAATTTCAATGGGTATTGCATTAAATCTATATAGTAGTTTTGGAAGTACGGCCATTTTCACTATATTGATTCTTCCTAACCAGAAACAAGGGATATCATTCCATTTTCTTATATCCTCTTCTATCTCCTTCTTCAGAGTGCTGTAGTTTTCAGTGTAGAAGCCTTTTGCTTCCTTTGTTAGGTTGATTCCTAGATATTTCATTTTTTTAGATGCTATTGTAAAAGGAATTATTTCCTGAATTTCTCTCTCAATGGGCCTACTATTTGCGTATAAGAAGGCTATTGTCTTTTGAGTGTTGACCTTATATCCAGCTACTCTACTGAATCTGTCAATTAGGTCTAGAAGGCATTTGATCGAGTTTTTTGGGTCTTCTATGTAAAGTATCATATCATCAGCAAATAATGACAGTTTCACTTCTTCCTTTGCTATCTTTATTCCTTTTATTTCTTTCTCTTGTCTAATTGCTATGGCTAATGTTTCCAGAATAATATTGAACAGGAGTGGTGATAGTGGGCATCCTTGTCTTGTTCCTGATTTTAGCATGGAAGTTTTCAGTTTATGACCATTTAGTATGATGCTGGCTGTTGGTTTTTCATAGATAGCCTTAATCTGGCTCTTGTCCACAGCACAGTGAGGTCCCAGGAGCAGCTTAGAGCCCCGGCTTCATCCAGAGCTTCTCTCTGCAGGTCAGCTAGGCAGCCTGAGGCTCCTCGGCTGTGTTCTGTTCCTGTGCATGGCACGGTGAGGTCCTGGGAGCAGCTTTATATATCTGAAATTTGGTTACATGTGGATATTCAGAACCTCGGACTTCTATTGATAAATACTTTTTATTTAAATCAATACATTATTTCCCCAAAGAGCAATGTTCTTTTTGATTGAAAAGTAAAGGGAGAGGAAAACTTCTCATGCCTCATGGCACTATGGTAGCTAACTGGATGAGAACTCCACTACATTCATCATCTCAGGCTGTCATTGTGAAGTATCATAGACTAGGTGCTTACTCCACAGAAATGGATTTTGTCACAATTCTGGAAGCAGGAAGTTTGAGATCTGGGTTCTCCTGCAGGTCTTCTCCTGTCTTGCAGAGCAGATGGTCAGATGGTCACCTTGTCACTGCACGCTCAGAGATCTTCCTCAGTGGAGTGCAGCAGGGACAGAAATCTCTGTTTTCCTCTTCTTATAAGGCTACCAATCCTATCTGATTGTGACTCCACCCTTGTTATCTCATTTAATCCAAATGTACCTCCTAAAAGCCTTTTCTCCAAATATAGACCTTTGAGGTTCAGAGATTTAACATCCAGTCCACAACACCATGGAAGCCTCAAAGATCCAATGAGTTTGCTCAGTATGTGTGTCCAATATTTGTGTATCTGAGGCATAAGAGACATCATTTAAAGTTTTCTGATAATGGAGTGTATCATACAAAAAATATGAAAAACAGCTGATTGTCCAGTCACTAATAACTGCATGAGATCATTCAATTTCCTTTTGCAGAAAACAAATATAAGATTGGAAAAAATACTTCAAATATCAACCTCTGCGGGACACTGGAAAATATCCAAAGGCAAGGAAGGACTTTAGAGGTGCTTTTAATGGGAAACTGCCACTGTATTGCAAGAAAAGGGAGGGGGAACTTGCAGACCTCTTGCCTAGAGGTTTTCTATGCCCCACAGCTCCAGCAGTAAAATTCTACTGGCCAGATGTGGTGAACTTGGTTTTGTGTCGGTGACAAAGCAAGAAATTTAATGAGAAGATTTTGGAAGCAAGAGAACCATAGAAAAGTTGATATAATTCACTTTTGTGCTGACTTCGAAACTATATATCCATGTGGGAGATACTAGAAAACCTTGAAAATAGAAAGCCTAGGAAAGCTTGAAAACTTAGATCTCTGAATGTATTCCTCAGGCCCTTCTTCCCCTCACACACAGCTTAGATCGAAGAAAGTGAAGCTTTCGTGGCTGGAAGATTTGAGTGTAGCTGCTACAAGGAGCACTGACTGGCTGTGAAATTGCACAGACACATGGGGGACTTCTAGAGGATGAAGCACTGAAAACAAATGAAAAAACAAACCTGCATAGACTTTGGCAGTTGCACACCATAAACAACATTCTTTATTATTATTATTATTATTAATATACATGTGTATAGCTGACTAAAACATAAAAACTACAATTCTCTCAGGAGAAAAAAAAAATAGAACCCAGAGTCATTGAAGTGCATATAGAAAATACTTACCTCCCACGTAAAACTTGCTAGACCCAGGAAGGAAAAAATGTAAAGCAATGCTCATGTCTAATAGCCCAGATGTTGTGTTAGCAAAGATTTCAAAGCAGCTATAATAAATTTGCTCAAAGAATTTTAAAAATATACTATTAGTAAACAAGTACAGATTGTCAATATAAAAAGAAAAATTATTTCAAAATGACAAATGAAAATTGTAGAGCTTAGAAATACAATAGCTGATGGGTCTGGGATTTAGCTCAGTGGCTCTGTGCCTGCCTTGCAAGCACAAGGTCCTGAGTTCCATCCTTGGTACTGAAAAAAAAAAGAACCCAAAACCAAAACAAAACAAAAGAAGAAATACAATAGCTGAAATTGGAAAATGAATTAGATAGGTTAGTCAGCATATTTGAAATGGCAGAGGAATAACCTGTGAACTTGGAAAACAGACTAAGAGCATTCATCAAGTATGAAGAAGAGATGTTAAAGACTTGAAGAACACTGTATAAACCTTAGAAATCACTGAGACAATGTCAAGTATTCCAACATATATTAAATAGGGAGTACTAGGAGAAAAGGAGAAGAAAGACAGAAAGGAGGATGTTTAAAGAAATAATGGTTGAAAGATTCCCCAATTTGGTGAAAAGTACAATCTATCATCTACAGGTAGCTTTACAAATCCAAGAAAGAAACACACACACACACACACACACACACACACACACACACACACAACAGGGTCAAAGTGCTGAAGTCTAAAGAAAAAGAGAAAATCTTAAACACAATCAGAAAAGAAAAACAACACATTATACAGTTGTGATTTTTCAGTAGAAACAATACAGCAAAGGAAACATTGAAATTATATGAATTGGAAGACAAAACAAATAAAAACATTGATCATAGTTCCATACCTATCAAAACTACTTTTGAAGAAGGAAGTTAACAGAAAAATCTTCCAAATAAAAACAGAGAACTCGTTGTTAGTGCTCTGTGCTATAAGACATACTAAAGGAATTTTGTGAAACAGAAAAAAAAACAATATATACAAACAAACATACATTTGTGTGTATATAATCAGTCTTGTCTTAATTTCTTTATGTCTATTAAAGCAAAAAATTAAAACACTATTATATTTATGTTTTATAACACTATTATATTTATTATATTTATGTTTTATATATGAAAATAGCACTATAAAATTGGGTTGAGTGAGCTATTCTATGCTTTACTGGAAATAATTATTAACTTGAAGCACATTGGCATAAGTCAAAATGATATACTATATAAACAGAAAGCAATCACTAAAACAAGAGCATGAAGATATATAGGGAAAATTTCAATAAATGAGTTAAAATAGCACACCAAAATTATTTTAATGGTATTAAAAGGCAGAAGAGAACACAAATAATATAAATACAAAAAATAGCAAAGGGGTAGTTCTACATCTAAATACATCAATAATTTAATTAAGTAGGAATGATTTAAACACTTTATTCAATTTGAACAGTTAATATTTCTAGAAAACATGCAAAATGGTCAGAAATTTTGTAAAACTTGTAGTTATTTTTAAATGCTAAGCATATGATCCAGCAATTTCACTGACTCTCTACTCATGATAAATGTTCACACAGACCTTCAATGTTCACAGAAGCATTAGTTACAATAGCTCAGATCTGGAAATGTTGCAAATATTCACCGACCGATGAATAAACAGCAAATTGTGTTATAACCACAATTCAGTATTAATAGCCCCAGCAACATGAATGGAATTGTAAGACATCATACTGTGTAAAAGACACTAGACACAGAAGGCCATTTACTCTATGATTTGATTCATAAGAAATTCTAAATCAAAACAAAAACGACAAAAATCAAATCAGAGATTTTTCAGGGCCACTGGCTGTGGGAGATATTTACTGCAAAGTAGCATGTGGCAAAGTTTGAAAATGAATAGAGATATTCTAAAACTGAGTGTATGTTTTCTAAAACCCAAAGAATCGTATCCTTAAAGAGAATAAATTTTATTTTATGTGAATCATACAGCAATAAAGTCTCAAAGAAGGACATAGATTGACTTGCAAAGTCATTAAAGTTGGTGTGTGTGTGTGTGTGTGTGTGTGTGTGTGTGTGCGCACCAGTAACTGATTCTTTTGGGAAACAATATTTTATTCCCCTAAAAATCACAAAAATGGACTTGTGTTTATACTAATGGAATGCTGGCTTAAAATATGTTTTCTTAACTCTTGCCATAGCTCAGAATCTAGGGCTACCAGTCTATATTGATGACATCATGGGCACAATGCCTGCTGAACTCTTTGGTCCACAGTGACAGTAGGATATACTGACAAGCATTTTATCTAGGGAAGGAGCCCACTGTAAAAGCACCTACTTCTTTATGCAGTAATATAGAAGGAACATAGCCAAGAGACATCATTTCTACTCATCTTGTTGCAGTGGTAGTTAACAAGGCATTGTTGATGGCAGTGGTGTCACCAGCCAACACAGGAGTGGTGACAGTAGCAGCAAGCCAGGGAACATGGAGGCATTACCATGAAAGCACACCAAGCCAACATCTAAATATTACCCATGTGTACTCTATTCTTGAAGCCTTTGCCCACTTACCTTCAACATTTACTATTAGACTTGGTAATGAACTTGGCACTCTACGCGCGTGTTCTTATAACACAAACAGAACAGATCAACTCAGCACCTCAGTAGAGCTCCCCCTTCATGCCCTATACTACACGGAAATGTATTCTAACGTGTGCAGCTCTTTTAGTCAACCAGCTCATTGTGTGTTGACATTTTACTCTCATGTACAGCAAGAAGGTTATGAAAAGGAACGCCCACCTGGCTACACTCCTGCTTAATCCTTAAGATTCACCCTGGAAAACATCACCTCAGCATACTCCTTTGTGGGCTTGTGCTGTTTTGTTGTGTTTTATTTTGTTTTCTAGGCAGAACAATGCTTTTTTTTCTTTTTGGTTTGGTTTGGCCACTGAATTGCCTAAGGAAGAGAGGGAAATGTCTGTTACTGCTTGCTAAACATCTACCGTGTAACCAGCCAAACCACAGGAGCTAATCTCAAATCAGGGAGTTAACTTCTCAAGGAAGGAGTCCTGTGGCTTAAGATTCTTTTTTTTTTTTCATTAAGTTTATTGGTACATTTTAAGTATACAATATGATGACATTCATCATTGAGAATTTGTACCTTTACATGATATATCTTGGTTTATTTTTTTCCCCACTACCCTGCCCTTCCTTCAACCCTTCCACCTTTCCTTATTTACAAAGACTTGGTTTCTTTTCCAATGTCTGCTTGTAACTTTTCTATGGATACTTCAAGAGGGAGAGTGTCATTTTGTATTTGGTGCTATTACAGCCTATGGGCTCTTATTTTAATCTTCTTTAAGGACAGAAATGGCCATCCATTTGGGTTCTTCTGCTGTAGCGATGTCTATATTGCAAAAATATCTGACATCTTTAAAATATCTTATATGTTGCTTTGCTCTTTATTCTGTGTTATTTTGTTTAAGTCATTCTACAGGTGGCATTTTTCATATATTCATTCTTCCAACAAATCTTGAAGGATGCTCTCTATTAACTTTTAAGAAAACATACTAAGGCAATAAAGGAAAAATATATAAAGTTATTATTGCTACTCTTGAAGAACAGTCTTTTACAGATTCTGTCATCAGGGGATGAAAAGAAAATAGAACATTTAAATGAGGTAACTGAGAAGAATTTCATGGAGACACTATTTGCAAAACATTCCTGAAAACCAAGAAATCTCCCTTGCTAGTAAGATCATGGTGCTATTCCTATTGATAAGTCTGAAGGAGCTAGGAATGTACATGTACTGTATGTGGAAAGACTTGTGGCTTTAGGAAGAGATGGGTGCAAAGAAAACTAGGTGTTTGAATTAAGAAATACATCTTATGTAAACGTGTGCCAGCAGGCGAGGAGCTGGAGAACTGCCTCACTTTCCTGCTCTCCTATTTCATGCCAGTACCTACGTTGCTCCTACTCAACTGGAAGCCAAGGCCAAGAAATTTGGGTTGACGCTGTTCATAAAAGCTTGTCCCTAACACTCAAAAGAATGTAGAGTGAATCTGAAAAAAAAGTAGAAAATATCCAGAATGCAGACGTATCTGGCAATGAAACTGTATCATAAAACTTGCTTTGGAAAAAGACTGAAGAGGTTAGATCCAAATAATCTAATGAGAATGGATACTTCTATATATGATGTGTCTTTTATGTGTAGAAAACATATCAAGTGAAAGTCACAGATTTATAAAATCAGAGATAGTGAGAATGCTGATATTATTGGACTTTACTGTGTTTAGAATAATTATTTACATATAACATGACACATTGGACATTTGTTCTTTTTGTCAAGATCCATCTATACTTCAATCCTAATTTTATTCGACAAATATTAAACACATATGAGTATGGAATGAGAAAGGGAGGGGAAAGAAGAAAGTAGAAAGTACATTAAAATGAGATAAGAGAGGAAAAAGAAGACACAAAAAAAGAAGGCACAGAAATAAAGGTGGAAAAATGAAAATGCAAGTAGAGGCCAATGGATGAGAAATATTCTGTACTGATTTGATAATTTGAGGTAATTCTAATTACATCAGAGGAAGTAATTTTCTGCTAAGAAATGTTAAGTTTGAACTAACAGCTCATATTTTTTTAACTTCTTCTGCCTTTTCTTTTCATGTTACTATTACTCTGAATTCTCTCCCTAAACTTTTTTTCCTTCTTGCTCTACATAGTATCATCACACCAACTGTTCCAGATATCATCTTGGTGGTTGTAATTCCCACATCTATATATCAGTTCTAATCTTTTACCTTTTTCACAAGGGTAAGGTCCCTATAGTCAAGAAGCCGCTGGGCATCTCCACTGGGATGTCAAACGTATACCTGAAGTTCCATCTGTTGAAAATCAAATCTGTTGTCTTTGGTATGAAACCATCAGCATTTATCCATGCTAAGAAGTCTCAGCATCATTGAACATTCTCTTCTCCTCATGTTTACCCTCACGAACAAATTTAGTCCGGTGTTCATTTTTTAGGTTCCATTGGGTTCGTTGACCCAGTACTTTCTCTTGACTTTCTGCATTTGTAAATAATAATTACATTTTCTTTGTTCTTCCCTTCTTGCCTACTTCTTCACCAACCTGGTTCTTCACCCAGTTAACCCCAACTCAAAACTTGCATATCTACCCTAAACCTGTCACAACTTCTTCAGTCTGATTCAGATGCTACTCATAAGTGATCTTCCTTTAGCATCTTAAAATCCTCTTATGGTAACATTTTCACATTACATTATATTGGTCTTATTTCTTATGTCTCATTTACGAGATTAAATCTCCAGTGGAGACAGAGCTATATTTACTTTGTTCACTCTGTTATGCCTAGTCTTTAACTTATCTATGTATTAGAATAGAACCTCAACAAGTATTATTCATGAATGGGTGATTTTTCTTAACATATTAGTTATTCTACCCAAACTTTAAATCCAAATTAACAAATTTGAGCAAAAAGTTGTTCTAATTTAAGTGTCTCTATAAAATAAGTTCATTCTAAGTCTCTTTCTCAATGTAAATAAAACTCTTCATTAGTGAATTCTGGACTAATGTTTGGCACATTAGACTAAACTGAATGATAGATATATTTCTTTACCCATTGTATGTTTCAGAGCTAAGTGTTTATATAATACAGTTCTGCTAATCAAAGTTTACCCTTTCTAGCTACTAGGAAATGTCATAAATAAATCATCCAAAGGTAAGGGAGAATTGTGTTCTATACTTGAGAACTACTGTCAGATCTTAAAATTTGGTGGTAAAACTCTTAGCAATTGTACTCTGATTGTAGTCTTCACTTTAATGTGTTTGTAAGGCATTTCAGCAAACCACTGTAACTTATACTCTGACTTATTGAGGGATGTGAAGACAATCAAAATCCCCTGACTTCTTGAAGACCAAGACCTATCTTCCAAGTCAAATAGAGTTTGCAATTGGACAGGAGTCCAATTTGACACTTAGACAAGCAGTCCAATGGAACACAGACGAATGAGCTTATTCTGAACAATAACTTGGGAAATAAAGTACAGCTGAAGCATGAACTGCAACAACAAGCTAGAACCTGGGTTAAATTTGACTACTGATTCATTCTTTGGCATCATCATCATCTATATAAATCTTTGCCTTTCTTTAACCTTAAATGAAGCCACAAACATTGTCTGATCTTGCTGACACCTGCGTCATACTCAGTATGATGAACATGGAAGCTTTGCAAAGTTAATAAAGTCACAACACCCATAAAATGAAATGGGGTCAAGGAAGAAACATAAACGAATCTAAGGCCAGGTAGTAGCCTAAACATCCTCCTCTCCTGTTATGCCTTAAGAATCAAAAGCTACCTGTTCAAAGGAAAAGAGGATAGGAGGCACATTAGATCTTGGAATATACAGTAAAGGCATTTAAAATTTTATTTTAGTTTTTCTGTTGTTTGTTTTGATAGTGGTGGATGGATAGAAGAAGCCAGAACTGTGGTTAGTATCTCTTGCATTTCTCTTATCAATGTCTTATTTTTTTCTGGTACCAGGGATTGAACTCAGGACTTTGGACTTCTGAGGCAGGCATGGTACTACTGAGCAAAATCCCCCACCTCATGTCAATGTCTTTTTAATAAGGCACTTGGTATATTGGTACACATAGATTGATACCTACTAAGGGGAAGTGAGGTAGGAAGAACTAGTTTATTAAAAAATACCAAATACTTTCTTGTCTTGGTCTTTGGTCATTATCTGTCCACATCTGGGGAAAATTAGGATGAAGAAATTAAGAGTTGATAGTGATAAGTCAAAGTTATGGTCCTAATTGCCTACTACTAAAGGACTGTCTAAATCATTTGGGGAATCTTCATAAACCCCACTCCTAAATCCCCTACTCCAGTGCAATGATTCTATATATCTGCTGGGCATTCAGAATTTTCAGTTAGAAGCCATTCTTGAAACCTAATGTCAAGAGTAGTACTAGATTTTATATTATAAATCCCGTAAGTCTCTGTTTAAATTTAGAAGAAAAAAAAAAACACTACTTGTTGTTCAAGGTTACTTTATGTCTTGTAAAACACTTTTCTAACTTTCTTAATATTTGCATTTTATGTATCAATATATGTAACATGTGTCTGTAGCTGCCCATCTTATTCTTTAATACCATCATGTAGTTATTACTATGATAATTCCTCCATCAGTTTAGTGCTACAGTGTTTTTCTCCTGCATAACTGTCAAATATGTAGCTAGTACATCCTATACAATACTTGTAGTTTTTACTTCCTCTGACAAGTTAATCAAATTTAAGTTCCTAAGCAATAATTTCTTTATTTGGGGTATAGTGATATTTAGAAATTGATGGTTTCATTTTATGATTGTAGTGTCATGCTATTAATTATATACCCTTTACCTCTTCTCTGTGTGTGGATGTGATATCAATTATAAATGTATAAAACGTGGGTGCAGGTGAGTGAGCCAATGTAAGAGAAACATTGGAGCAGAGTCAATTCAGTCATTGCCATCATCAGCCTAAGATGATTTGCTATTTTGATAGAATCATTAAACCAGTAAATAGTGGAAGTTTTTAGAACTCAAATTTCATCAAATTCTCTGTCTTCTAGGGTTAGATTTTCTGCTCATAAGTAAAGAACAAGAATATAAATTTCATATTATATGACCTCAGATTCCTTTCAAGGGTCTTGAAACAATTTCTAAGTCTTTAAACGATATTTGTATGCAAATTGCTTCAATGAAAGCTCCCTTTTCCATTATTAAATAAAGTAATTAGTATCACAATCAGAAGCATCTATGCTTTTACCACGTCAATGATTTAGTGAGGAGATATTTGAATATATTCACATATGAGTAATTGAAAACTTCTCAATGATCCCCCTGCACTGAAGGGTAAGCATCATTCAAATTCTAGTATCTACCCTGGGCTGGGGATGTAGCTCAGTGGCACAGCACTTGAGGCCTTAAGTTACAGCCTCAGAACCTGTAGAAAGCAAGAATAAAGGGAGGGAGGGAGGGAAGGAAAGAAGGAAGGAAGGAAGGAAGGAAGGAAGGAAGGAAGGAAGGAAGGAAGGAAGGAAGGAGTATCTACCATTTAGCCACTGAGAGAAAAATAAAGGGGGAAAATAGCACTGTTTCCCCTTTCCTTAATTAAGATTTGGAAAATATCATTGTCAAGTCTTAAAATACTTCCTCACAGCTTGAGCCATAAATCCATCAGTGTTTTCACCTTAGCCTGAGCCCTGGCCCTCACCTTGATTCAGTCATGTCCAGGCATGTACATGTACAGGGAAAGCTGCTGATTGGCACTTTCTGGGAAAGACTTTTGCTTAGTGGATGATTCTCATCCACTACTCAGATCTTACGAAGAGGGATGCCAAATTTAAAATCCAAATGTTACACATTAGCAGGTTACTGTTGCCATGGGTGATGGAGTCCCAGATGGGTTTCTTGTGCACTGTGAACAAAGTCTTGCATGTGGCACAAGATCATAAAGTGGCACAGAAGTTTTAATGAGGCGACATGTGCTCAGAGTGACTGGGCTCTCACTGGTGGAAAGGAAATTGTCAGGAGCACTGAAGACATTTAAAATGTTACACGGGTCTTCCAGAACATGAATTACAATGTGACTGACATGATGCTGAGTCATATCAGCTGTATATCATGCATATCCTTTCCCATAATTCACTCTGTTATATGTAATTGGATGCATGAGATACAATCCATATGTATGAACCTTCAAAGAGCTACAAGAAAGGTTACTGCAGATTATGCAGGTGGATTTCATACACATGTGTCTTCTCAGGGTAGTAGACCTTAGGACAAAAGTTAGAGGGTTGACTCTGGGATGTTACCCAGGTTCGTGTGAGTGAGCGAAGGGGTCCGTCAGCTCCAATTGTACTATCCATGTTATTACACTATTCTAGAAGTAAGTCTGCCTTCTTAAAGACAGAGTCTGGGAATTATTTTGAAAGAATTCTCTTCATAAAGCAGAAATGGTAGAGATCTAACGCAGTGCTACACTGAAAGCTATGTGTAGAGTCAAGCATAGAGGTGAGAGTAGAGTCTACCTTTTTGAGGGCCCAGTAGCTTCTTGGCTGTGCCCAAGGAATCTTGGGTTACACTGGAAAGTGAGTACCCATTGCTGACTGTACAACAGCAGTGCTTTGAGCTGAAGGGTGGCCTCAAGCAGTGTTTATTTTGCTGTGTTGTAGAGGCTGATCGATCAGAAGCACTAAAGCCATTGGAAATTCTTCCTCTGGGATGCCTTCTGAACCTTGAAGGAACTTTAGAAAGAAGTGCAGAAATATGCTCAGGCATGGGTTCTGTGTTGGTAGGTAGACCTATGGTGAAGCTGAGCAAGTCCCAAGGCCAGGGCAGCAGCACACAGCTTAATGGGACTAGATCAATGAAGGAGAAATACAGCACCTGATGTGAAGTAGCCAAGATCTAAGATCCTTCTTCAGGCTTCAAAGCTGATGAACTCACACCTAAGAATTCCTGGAAAGAATTAGAGAAAATGTGCTAGAGATTTGGACAGGGCTTTGTAAGGGACCACAGATCTCATAATATGTAGGAGGCTATCCAGGCTTTTTATGTAAATGTGACCCAATTCATATCCCTAGGCTGTCGTGGACTGAGGAAACAAAGGTTACATAATTTGTACTGACTGGCAAAGTCTTAGCTGCTGTTTTTTAGATAGTCTTATAGATAGGGTAGGAGCTAATTAGCATTAAATAGCAATTAAACCCAGATAGAAAGTTATATCTAAAGCATATGATTAAGTACTTTTTATCAATCTGTGAGGAATTATTCAATAATATTTCCTAGTGATGTGCTCCTGGTTCTGGCTTTTCAACAGCTCTATTATTGATTTGTTATCTGTCTGCCTGTCTATGTGTGTAACTAAATAAATATATTTTGTGCATATACGCACATACATGTTCATATATACATACACACATATGTCCATGTCTACATGCCTAATATATGTGTAATACACATATATGAGGTGTGATTGAATACATGGTGTTCAAATTTTTTTAAATGATTACAATAAAAGACACATTACTGTTAATTAACCTCAAAATGCTCCCCCTCACTTGGAACACATACCCCCTCATTCTTGGCACTTTCTGAAGCAGTTCTGGAAGTCCTCTTTCATGAGAGTCTTTAGCAGGTAGGATCAAAAATTTGGTGAAAAATTTGGCTGTCAAGTGCTAGCCAATGAAAAGGTAGTCTCCTGAAAACATTGCAGTATGTCCTCAACCACCTTATTTATCATATGTGGCACCATAGGACTGCTAGCTATTCCCCAGAAGGACCATGAAAGGTAAATGTTTTGAATCAATTAAAAACATGGAAGAAGCCAAAATAGCACAACTGAAAGTAGTAATGAAACAGGACTTCCTGAACTACTTCATAAAATGGCAAGAATGAGAGGACCAATGTGTTCAAAGTGAGAGGGAGGGGTTTAGTGGGAATGTGTCTTTTATTACAATACATTTTTGAAATTTAAACATTTCCCATATTTGTTGATCAAAAAACACGTACACACACACACACACACACACACACACACACAGAAAACACCAAACTGACCCTGGGATGTTTAATAAATGCTCACTGACTTGGAATGATGAATCAAAAGCTGAACGAATTTACTTGAAGGTAAATTCAAGGTAGTTTGTTTTTTCTTTAAACCAATTACACATGCCTAGTACAATGGAAATGTATTGTGGGAGGAACCTAGTTTCCAGCCCTTCCTGTCATTAATTAGGTCAAGTTGAACTACTTATACCTAGAGAGATAATATAAATCCCTTTATCTGTAATAGGAAGAGGCTTTGAATAGATTATTTCTGAAATCCTTTAAGACTCTAAATTATGAAGTATGAAGGTTGTCCGGTTCTGCTCATTGTACAAAACGCATGGTTTGATTTGACAAATGCAGTGTCTAATTTTAGTAGCTTTGTGAATTTGAGCGAGCCATTTAAATTCTGCAAGTCTCAACTTTCTGCTTTGTAGAGTGGAAATCATAACTAGTTTCCAGAGTTTGAGGAAGCATAAAATGAAATAATATAAAGATCCAAGAGAGAGCCCCCGGCACAAAGTAGAAATTAACAGAAATAAATGCATTATTGTCTTGTGTTGTTCTCCAACTCACTGTGTTGGTGGGGGGGAGAGAGAGAGAGAGAGGAATTTTCATTACTCAACAATTTAAGTGAGCTAACAATGTATTTATTGAACCCAAACATTAAATATTATTTACAACCCATAAGCAGATTTCTTTGCTCATTTTCATATTTGAAAATGATGTCTCCAAATAGGATGCTAAGATTTTAGAGTAAACTTCAACAAATTACGGATTATTTGAAGGAACATAATGCAGTGTAGAAGGAATGTTGTGGGACGTGATCTCATACAAGGAATCACTGAAGAAAATACAGTGGGTCATGGGAGACATGCTAGTTGTGAAGAGAGATTGACATAAAATTATTTTTGGTAATTGGTAGTTCCTGACATCAAAGAGGGACTAGTCTGGTATTTTTGTTGCCTCTGAGTGCCAGACTGAAGTGGAGTAGTAGAAATGATCTTGGAGCAGATTTCAACTTGATGTGAAATAAGCCTCGCATCACCCGTACAGTTCTCATATTGAAAGCATGGCCTCATGGCCTTGTGACTTCCCTACCACCGTAGCTCTCAAGGAGTTCTGGATGACCTTTAATTAACATGATTAGGAAAGAATTTTGCATTGGATCCCAGGTGGAACTACATGATATTTAGATTTCCTTGTAACACTAGGGCTCTATAATTGCAAGAAGGAAGTGGGTTGACAAGGATTATATTCTGCAAACCAGTTTCATCAGAACTGCTGTGTTGTGACCTGAAATACGAAGGCATTTTTCCCCACAAACAATAAGACAGCCTTCTTCCCAGCACAAGAATTTCCCCTGAGGAACTCTCCAGTCTTGGCACCTTTTGAAACAGTGCTTTGGCAATATACATGGGCCTGGAGCAAAAGTATCTAGACCCCAACCAGTCTGCTTCTTCCTCCTTACCCTCACGTTTCCTTTGGCCAACACACACTGCTTGACTTTTTAATCAGTGAGGGTTACTACATAGTTATCCAAATTTCCAACTCCTTGATCTTCTTCCTCTCATCACTTATTTTACACAGCTGAAATTCGTGTCTAGAATGGGCACAAATATTTAGATAGAATTTTGGGCTCTGGTTGCAACCACAAATTTTGGGTTATGTTTTATTGTTGTATCTTTACAAATGGCACAGGAATGTGGAGGGAATGAAGAAACCTGGACAGTGAAGCACACATTTTGACATCTTTGGTTCCCTTCTCACAGCTACAGATGTAAGCATTTGGAAAACTTAAAATTCATACCCTAGGTAGTGATACGCTCCTTCACTCTAAGGCTGGCTTTGCTTGGTAGTATTACACATCTTGGGGGCCCCTTCAATATGGAGCATTTGAGTGATGCCTTATTTTCAGAAAAGTTGATGCAATTGACAGCCTTCTACAATGGCTCCCAATAATTCTCATCTCTAGATATTCACATCCTTACATTCCTCTCCCCTTTAGCATGATCTGTACCTATTGACTCTCTTCCGATAAGTAACATATGACAAAAGTGATGGTGTGTCACTCCAGCTATTCTGTTGAAAAGACACACAGCCTTACTGCTTCTCTTGCTGGCTTTGGTGAGGGAGCAAGGTACCAGGTATGAGAGGTATGCATTGCACAAATCTGGGGCAGGCCTGTTAGGAAGGCAGGCAAGAAGCTGAGATCCCCAATGCACAATCTATGAACAAGTGGAATTTTCCCAGCAAACTGTCAACTGGGAAGTGATTGATCCTTCCCCAGTTTAGCCAGGAGATGACAACAAGGTCCCAAAGAAATCTCAAAACACAAAAGCCTGCTGGGCTCCAGAGACTCAAATGTGACATAATACATGAATATTGCTTTAAATGAGTTTTGGATTGATAATCTATGCAGAAATGGACAACCAGTTATAATAAACAGAAATCGAAGCATAGGATACACACGATTTAGGTGACAGTTATTCATGTTACTATAGAATTAACTGGGATTTCTTTTAAGGTAACTGTCTTTCAAAAAATTAAATTTTGTGTATCTCTATTAGGAGTAGAGAATTTATAGTTAAGAGAAAATATGTCTTATTTATTAAAATTAACCAAAAGGAATAACAGGGCGTCTTTATAATCTTCCTATGTATGAGTAAAGGTCTCACTAGAGAAACATAACAAGTTGCAAGTCCATATTAAGGGATTTACTGCAAAGAATTGGCTTGCATAATTATGGACCAGCTTGGCAGGTCCAAAATAAGAAGGACCACCTTTCCAGAAAGACAGGCGGGGATCCCAGGCACAGACTGAAGCTACAGTACACAAATAGGATTTCTTATTCTTCTGGGAAATCTCGATTTTGCAGCAAAAGCCTTGCAAATGATTGCATTAGATCTACCTAGATAGTGGGGCAATTACCCTTACATACTCTCAGCTGGTTATGAGCTTTTATCACTTCTCCAAACACTTTCACAGCAACACATACATTAGTGTTTTAGTGAATAAATGAAGACTGTATATAATTGACAATCACATGATGTAAATCAAAACTGACATAGAGAACTGACCATCCATCATTTAAATCAAAAGAAAATAATGAAATATGATTTATAAAAATTCAAATATTCATAAGATTCTAGTAGCCATTTCCTGCAAAAATTAAAGCAAATATTTTGTTTTCATCTTAATGGTGAAAGTCATACAGTCCAAAAGTGAATATAAGCCAGCTCTACTATTAAATTTAAAATGTGTTTTTGTTCCCCTCAGATTATTATTTTATTATAGCAGGAACTGTAGGAGCCACATTTGATTTGTTAATTCTAATTACATGAAACTACTCAAAGATTTAACTTACTATTCAATTATTTCTCCAATTTTCAATTACTTATATGGTAAAAAACGTTGTGCATGCTATGCACGTTTGTATTTAATTATATTATTAGTAATAAAGGAAACTGTGGGGGAAAAAAACTGTCAAATTATCAAAAATATCAATCATTTACCTTTCATATGTTTACTTGATCTTAAAATGTGTTTTTTAATATCTACCATTTTAATATTAACCGTTTTAGGAGAAAAATAGTAGGATCAAGTAATTTTCTATTGAAACAAGCTCTACAGACACTGCTGCTATAAACAAGAAAATTCTGGAGCAATACTCTACAAGCTATAGAAAGTTAACTATTGTCACCAAAACTGGTGTTCTCTATAATATTTATACATTCATTCATTTACCAAATATTTATTAATGCCAGATACCAGAGCCTCGTCTTTATTTTACACAAACAATGAGATTGGAATGAACACGGTGGAAAGCTTATAGAGATAATCAGAAGATTCTATTTTATACCAACTTCAGTCAACCTGATTACCCTCCATCTTTGATCTTATAAGAATACATCTTCAAGCATCACATGTAAACAAATTCTTTCAGGCCTTTGGACTCCCTGAGAGCAGAAGCTACAAAAAAAGAAGTTAGAAAACTAAACTTGGAGCAACGCTGGAAGGAGAACAAAAATAGTGAATATCCAGATAAACATAATTGAATATTTTTCTGTGCAATTATTTTTAAGTCTGCTGGAGAGTTAAAAGCAATATCTGCCTGCAGGTTCTGGAATCTCTTGAGGTCAGTTACTTTTGTATGCATTGTGACTTTCCCTTCCTGAAGAAACAGCCTTGAAAAGTCTGAGACTCCAATGGCAACTATGTTGCACTAAGTAGTATAAACAGATGAGAAACATATTCAGATATATGGAATTGGGGACATTTTGAGATACTTTTGTTATTAAAGAGACCTTGATTCATTTCAGAATTTATAAAGACCTTATCATGCAGATTAAAATTCTGCTGAGTTTCACAGTGTGCTGTATGGCTGTGTAGGATGTGGGTGGGTTATACCCACACTCCCTACTTCTTTATTTTTCAACTCAAATACGATAAAACTGTTAGTTTGTGTGATACCTTGTGGTCTATTAATTGTGGGATTCCTGCAGATTCTTTGAGAAGTTTGAAATAATTTTGTTTGCTTTCAATAAAACGGTAACATAAATAAGTATAAGTGAATAAAATACAATATATTCTTCATAGAAATTCTGAAACAAAGTAGAAAATATCTGCTTTATAACAAACAAGTTCCAGATAATAAAAATTGAAACCCATTTCTTCATTCACAAGCATGAATCCACTTTTCTAACAGACCTCCTTCATGATTTCCTTGAAAATGCCAAAGTCTAAACCAAACACATTTATATTTATAAAGGACAAAAAAATGAGCAAGTGGAGAGATGAAGACGCAAAGAAGCTTGCATATCATATAAGATGTTAGGCATGAGCAAATATCTTGGATCTTTGGATCTTTGGATCCTGAGAAAGGGAAACAATTCCTTATTTAACATTTTCAGCCATTCTCTGACTTGTCTTTGTTGAGATCAGCTATCTTTGTATCACTTGTCGACATATTCCTCACTTGAAATTAAACAGCCACGTGAATCTCTCTCTCTCTCTCCCTCTCTCTCTCTCTCTCTCCCTCTTTCTCGCTGCTCCCCTCAACTTTCCCTCTCTCCCCCCCTCATCATCAAACCTTACACAATCTCTCTCTTTAGCGTTTGATTAAATCTGTCAGGTTAAAAGTATAAAAACTGACAATCATCGTGGCTGAGACTACATTCCCCTCACATATTCCATGACTCCGTTTTTTGTACATCGTAGAACATGCTCTGGAAACCAGAGCAATGTGAAGTAACCCAAACGTGTGGATGGCAGAGTTTACACAACCTCCCTTCCCTTCATTCCCCTTCTTCCTGCCCATCTACTTAAAGAGAAACTTTACTTATCTTTTACCCGAATTTTGAGTAATGAAATTGGAGTTGTCACGGTGTTATTTTTCTTTTATAACAGTTCTTGAAAAAGAAATGAAAAGACTTAAAGATTATTCTTTAAAATACACCAGTGTTCCAGTCATGTCTCCTTGTTTTGTAGCAAAACCTCAACTATCCAGAGCACAGCTGTCATACAAGGGGTGATTGAAAAATATGGCGAATGTTTAAAATTTTTTTTAGATATTATGACACTAAAAGACACATTGCCATTAAAATACTTCACCCTACTTGAACACACTTAAGCCATTTTTCTCACCACTTTCTGAAGCAGTTCTGAAAATCCTCTTCTATGAGAGTCTTTAGAAGGTATGATCAAATATGTGGTGAATGCTGCTGTTGAGTGGCATTGAATAGAAAGGCAGGTTCTTATAAATATCACAATGTGTCTTTGTCCACCTTAATCACTGAATCTGGCACCATGCAATGTTTAGCTCTTCCCCAAAGTGAAAATGAGAAGGTAAAATTTTTTTATTCATTCAGGATATCAAGGCAGCCAAGACAGTGCAACTAATAAAACTCATGAAAGAGGACTTCCAGAACTGTTTCAGAAATTTTCAAGAATGGTGGGATAAGTGTGTTCAAAGCTAGTGTATTTTGAGGGGGATTAATGCAGTGTCACTTTTACTGTAATAAATTCTTTTCTTTAAACACATACTGTATTCCTTGATCATACTTCATATGTAGTCCCTCAATTTAGGACCACATTTTCAAATACACACACTTTCATACATAAGCTACTGTAAAGATTTTTTTAGAAACAAAATAGAAAAAAATGCAGAAGTATTGAGGGATATGTGACGTGATCAGTTAAACCATCATTACTTTTCAACAGCACTCTCACTTCTATATATGGAGACTCACATTCTGTTTTTTCTTAAAGGGCTGATTCTTCATTTAAGCTTTTGATTGTTCCCTTCTTTCACTGCTGTGAGTCTTCTTCCAGTAAGGTCCCTCTCTATGTCCTGTATTTTCAACTTTTCATCTTTACTTGATTTCTCAATAATCAGAATGGGTACAGGAGTACAGACAGGTAAGAGGAACTGCTTCTATTAGTCTACAGCACAGTAGGAAAACTAAGACTTAAACAGTTTATTGTGTATTAAAAAGACAGCCAGGGTGGGGGATTTAGCTCAGTGATTCCGGCGTCTGCCTTGCAAATGCAAGGTACTGAGTTTGATCCCTGGAACCAAAAAAAAAAAAGACAGCCAGCTCAGAGGATTTTGCATATTTCCAAGAAAGATAAGGTAAAATGTTTGAAGTGATAGATAGGCTATCTACCTTAATCTAATGATTACACATTGTAGACATATATTGAAATACACCATTCCTCCCAAAGGTGTACAATCATTATGGGAATTAAAATTTTAAAAAATTAAATGATACAGTTACGGTTATCTGTCCATGTGAAAATAAAATCAATGTGAAGGTTCACACCAAAATTAAAAATAGAACTACCCTATCATCCAGCAATCCCACTTCAAGTGGAAGGAAACAAAATTGATGTCTTGAAGAAATGTCTACATATCCATATTCACTGCAACATTTTTCATAACAGTGGAGACATGAAAAAACCCAATGTATCCATCAATGGATGAGTGAAAAAAAGAATACTGTCATTTCCAACAACATGGCTAACTAGCTTATGTGAAATAAGTCATCCAGAGAAAGACAAATACTATACGATTTCATTTATATGTGAAATCTAAAACAGCCAAGGTCATAGAAACAGAGTAGAATTAGAATCGGTTTGCTAGGGACTAAGAGTTAGGGCATATGTTGGTCAAGTGTTCTAAGATTAGTACATTTTGGGGATCTAATGTGTGCCACAGTAAATATCACTATCCACATTGTTTTGTGCATTTAAAGTTTGCTAAACAAGTGGATCTTCAATGTTGTTGCCCCATCACACACACACACACACACACACACACACTGTGAATTGAAGGTGACAGGTTAAGTAGCTGGCTGGTAGTAGGCATTTCACAATGTATACATATTTGAAAACACCACATTGTACAGGATAAACATATAAAATTTTACTTGCCAATTATATTTCAATAAAGGTAAGGAAAAAATGTTGACTGTGAACTTCTTATACTCACATCTCATCTTCGTTTTCCTTACACTCTAAATTTCCAAGAAGACCAAGTGACAACATTGTCCATAATCCCTTGGCATCCACTTTTTCTTTATTTCACTTTTATTATTATTTTATCAATTACTAGGCATTTCAACCACAGAGGAAAACATAGTGGAGGACATAGCATATGCTAGTGTACCACCTACCAGCCTTGTCACATCTTGATCTTTCTCACTTTTTTTCAGTCTTTACACAACTGAGAACATTGCAAATATAGTTAAATTTTCTCTTTCCTTCTTCTTTTTGTAAAATAACTTGATTATCAAACACAAACACATACAGAAATTAAAACCATTCAAAGAAGAACAATGCAAGGGGGGAAAAAACTACAATAATATTCAAATACAGTAGAACTCAACCAAAACAAAGCTGAAAAGCACTTAAACATTTTTTCATATAACTTAAAAAAACATCTCAAGAACCAACAAGACACCAGAAGATGTGATTTGTTTCAGAAAGTTCCCCAAAACCAACTCTGAACAAATAGTGATCTGGAAAAAAACTCCAGTTATTTAGCAGACTCCACATAAGCCAAGCTTCTCCCTAACTTAAATTTAGAAACAGTCGTATGACAAGCGATGGAAACCCAATCCGAGAAATATGTTAATTGGCCATTTCATCCCTATGTATCCCTAATTACACTTTCAGTTTCTCACACTAGAGAAACTATTCAGTATTTACACATGTGTGTCCTATTTATTTCACTTAAGAGAATGGCCTCAATGTGCATCTATTTAGCTACAGATGTCTCTAGTTTCTGGTTCTTTATGGCTGAGTAGTACTCCATTTTATAAAAAAAAAAGCCCCACATCTTCTTTATCCAGTTTCCAGTTGATGGGCACTTGGGCTGTTTCCAAGCTTTAACTATTACAAACTGCCACTATAAACGTAAGTGCACATATGTTGCTGTGGTATGATTCTTTTACTTCTTTGGGGAAGATACCCAGCAGGGTGATAGCTGGATCGAATGGGACCTCTAAGCCTAGTTCTTTGAGGTATCTCCATCCTGATTTCCACAGTAGTTGCACCAGTCTGCACTCCCACCAACAATGGAGAAGGGTTCCTTTCTCCCCACACCCCCGCCAGCATTTGTTATTGGATGATTTCTTGATAGCAGCCATTCTTTGTGGGGTGAGGTGGAATCTCAGTGTTGTTTTCATATGCATCTCTTGAATAACCAGTGATGTTGAACTTTTTTCATATATTTATTTGCTGTTTTTACTTCTTTGTCTGAGAAATTTCTGTTCATTTCAGATGCCCAGTTTTGAATTGGGTCTTTGAATTTGGGGGGTCTGATGTTTTTTCAATTCTTTATATATTTTTGGTAGTAGAACTTTGTCTGAGGTACAGCTGCTAAAAATTTCTTCCTATATGGCAGGTTGTCTCTTAGCTCTGTTGGTAGTTTCTCTTGCAGTGCAGAAGCTTTTTAATAAGATGAGATCCCAGTTGTTGATTCTTTGTGTTAGCTCCCATGCTACTGAAGATTTGTTCATAAAGTCTTTTCCTATGCCAATGTCATTGAGAGTTCTACCTAACTTATCTTCCAGCAAGTGTACTGTTTCTGTCTTGATATTTAGCTCTTTAATCCACTTCGATCTTAGTTTAGTGTGTGGTGATAGGTATGGGTCTAGTTTTAATCTTTGGCAGGTTGAAATCCAGTTTTTCCAACACCATTTATTGAACAGGCTATCTTTTCTCCAATGAGAGTCGTTGGCTCCTTTGTCAAAGATGAGGTGACTGAGTATATCTGGAGTTGTTTCTGCATCTTCTAATCTGCTCCACTGATCCTCAGGTCTGTTTCTTTGCAAGTACCATGCTGGTTTTTATCACAGTAGCTTTGTAGTATAGTTTCAAGTTGGGGATTGTGATACCCCCAGCCATGTCTCTGTTGCCCAGAATTGCTTTTGCTATTCTAGGTCTCTTCTGCATTCAAATGAATTTTTGGATTGTTTTCTCTAATTCTGTGAAATATCATGTTGGAATTTCAATTGGCATTGCATTAAACCTATATCACAGTTTTGGAAGTATGGTCATTTTCACTATATTGGTTCTTCCTACCCAGGAACAAGGCATGTCTTTCCATTTTCTTATATCCTGTTCAATCTCCTTTTTCAGAGTGGTATAGTTTTCAGTGTAGAGGTCTTTTGCTTCCTTTGTTAGATTGATTTCTAGATATATCATTTTATTGGATGCTATTGTAAAAGGAATTATTTCCCTAATTTTGCTCTCCATGAGTCTGTTATTTGTGTATAAGAAAGCTATTGTTTTTTGAGCATTGACCTTGTATCCAGCTACTCCACTGAATCTGTCAATTAGGTCTAGAAGTCTTTTGGCCAAGTCTTTTGGTCTTCTCTGTAAAGTATCATATCGTCCCCAAACAGTGACAGTTTAACTTCTTCCTTTCCTATTTTTATTCCTTTTATTTCTTTCTCTTGTCTAATTGCTGTGGCTAATGTTTCCAGAACTATATTGAACAGGAGTGGTGATAGTGGGCATCCTTGTCTTGTTCCTGATTTTATGGTGAAAGTTTTCAGTTTTTGACCATTTAGTATGATGTTGGCTGTTGGTTTTGCATAGATAGCCTTAATCAGGTTGAGATAAAGACCTTCTATTCCAAATTTCTGAAGGGTTTTTATCATGAATGAGTGTTGGATTTTGTCAAATGCCTTTTCTGCACCTTTTGAGATGATCATATGGTTTTTGTCCTTGATTCTGTTAATGTAGTGTATTACATTTATTGATTTATGAATGTTGAACCATCCTTGTATCCCTGGAAGAAATCCCACTTGGTCAGGGTGTATGATCTTCTTGATGACCCTCTGTATTCTGTTTGCCAGTATCTTGTTGAGGATTTTTGCATCTATGTTCATTAGGGAGATTGGCCTATAGTTCTCTTTTTGGGTTGGGCCTTTCCCTGGTTTTGGAATCAAAGTAACACTTGCTTCCAGGAATGAATTTGGAAGCCTTGCTTCCCTTTCAATTTCCTTGATGAGTTTAAAGAGTAATGGTGATAGTTCTTCTTTAAATGTCTTGTAGAATTCAGCAGTGAAGCCATCAGGACCTGGGCTTTTCTTTGTTGGTAAATTTTGTTATCAATTTAACTAATTGTAATTGGAGTGTTTAGAATTTCTATATCTTCTTCATTTAACTTTGGCAATTCGTATGTATCTAGGAATCTGTTCATTTCTTCTGTGTTTTCCATTTTGTTAGAGTACAGGTTCTCAAAGTAGGTATTGATGATCCTCTGGATTTCTGCTGGATCTGTTGTGACTTCACCTTTTTCATTCTTAATTGCATGGATTTGAGGCTTTTCTTTCCTTTTTTTGATAAGTTTGGCTAAAGGTTTATCAATTTTATTTATTCTTTTGAAAAACCAACTCTAATTCATTGATTTTTTTTTCTATTGTTCTCTTAGTCTCCTTTTCATTGATTTTTGCTCTGATCTTTATAATTTCCTCTCTTGTACGAGCTCTGGGTTTATTATTCTCTTCATTTTCTAGGAGCTTGAGGTTCTGCATTAGGTTATTTATTTGAGTTCTCTCTGTTTTCCTAATATGGGCATTCACTGCTATGAATTTCCTACATAGAAATGCTTTCATTGTGTCCCATAGATTCCTGAATGTTGTACTGGAATTATCACTTACATGTAGAAACTGTCTAATTTCTTCTTTAATTTACTCTGTGACCCATTGGTTGTTCATAAGGGTGTTATTTAATTTTCATGTGTTTGTGAGATGTCATTGATCTCCAATTTTATTGCACTATGGTCTGATAATATGCAGGGAGTAACTTCAGTTCTTTTACATTTACTTAGACGTGTCCTATGAGCTAGCCTGTGGTCTATTTTGGAGAATGACCCATGTGCAGCCAGAAAGAATGTAAATTCTTATTTTGTGGGGTGGAACACTCTGTAAACATCTATTAAGTCCATTTGTTCAATAGCTTGGTCCATTTCTAGAATTTTGTTGTTAACTTTTTTCTAGATGATCTGTCTAATTGTGATAATTGGTATTAAGATCTTCCACTACAATTGTATTAGAGCTTATTTGGTTTTTCATGTCCATTAATATTTGTTTTGTATAGTTGGGGGCATTTGTATTTGGTGCATAATTATTTAGGATTGTCATCTCTTCCTCTTGGACTGTTCCCTTCACAAGGATGTAGTGACCATCTTTGTCTCTCTTAATTAGTTTTGGTTTGAAATCTACTTTGTCTGCAAATAAAACTGCTATTCCTGCTTTAGTCTGGGTTCCTGTGGCATGGAGAACTGTTTTCCATCCTTTTACTTTCAGTCTATGTATTTCTTTTTGAGTTAGGTGTGTTTCTTGTATACAGCATATTGTTGGATTTTGCTTCTTAATCCATTCTATCAGTCTATTTCTTTTGATTGGTGAATTGAGACCATTAACATTGATAGTTATAACTGATAGATATTGACTCATCCTTGTCATGATGTGTTACTATTGTTGGCTCCTTTATTTCTTGTTTTTGTTTTTTTTTCCTTTCCCTTTAGTTTCTTACCTTGCATGGTTGCTTCCCTCTATTGGGCCTCATAGAGTAGTAATCTTCATTGTCTTTTTTCTAGGATATTGCTTAGGATTATTTGGAGTGCTGGTTTGATGTTCATGAAATTTCTCAGGTGTTCTTGGTTGTGGAAGTATCTAATTTCCCCATCGATTTTGAAAGATAATTTTGCAGGATAGAACAGTGTAGGTTGGAAGTTATTTTCTTTTAGGGCTTGAAATACTTCACTCCAGGTTCTCCTTGATTTGAGGCTTTGTGTTGAGAAATCTGACATGATTCTGATGGGCTTTCCTTTGTAGGTGATTTGTTTTTTTTCTTTAACTGCCTGTAGAATTTTGTTCTTCTGTTGGGTTTCTGGGATCTTCATTACTGTGTGTCTAGGCATCGATTTTTTTATCATGGCTAGTTGGAGTTCTATATGCCTCACTTATCTGTATGTCCAATTCTCCACCTCTGTCTCGGAAGTTTTCTACTATTACTTCTGTGAAAACTTTTTTATGGCAATTGTATTTTCTCCTGTTTTTTCGTGGACTCCTATCAGTCTTATGTTATTCTTCCTTGCATCATCTAGCAGCTGCTGGATTGATTTCTCATGGCCCCTTACTATTTTTAAGAAATCTCTGTTTTCCTGGTCCTTAACTGCAATCCTTTCTTCTATATCTGATATTCTGTCTTCACATTCCCTTAATCTGCTGTGCATGCTTTCAGTGGAGTTTTTAATCTCCTGAATATCTGTTTGAATCTGTTTCACGGATTCCATTTCTTTCTTATGTTGGGTGATCATGGTTTCCATTTCTTTCTTATGCTGGGCATTCATGGCTTCCAGCATGTTTCTTAGCTCATCTATTTTTTTTATCTGTTTCTGTTCTGGAGCCTCGTATCATGTCTTTCACTCTCCTCACCATTTCTGTAGTTATCTTGGAGATTATTTTTGCTTTGAATTTTTCTAGAGCCACATTCATCTGTTTTGTCCCTTCCTGTGCTATCAGTTCAGGGTGTCCAGGTGGTTGATTATCAGACTTTTCCACCTCGTTTCCCCCAGAATTTGCCTTTTGTGGGGTGGAAGTCTGAGCTTGTGACTTGCTTAAATGTCTTCTCATTTTTGTTTTTGGTACTGTCAGTTATAAGTCAATGAGTCTCAGTAATCCAGTCACAGATCCATGAGATTCAGGCAGATTTCTGGCTACAAGTCCCAAGTTGAGCTCCCTGTCCTCCTGCAGCATTGAACTCTGCAAGGTTCTATTACAGGTTCCAGGTGTCTTTCCCCTGAAAATAGTCCAGGTTCAAATGGGTGGTGATGATCCCTCCAACTAACCAGGTATGGTAGTCTCGTGTGCTTATATTGCAGAGATTCTCTTCACTTTTTCAGTGGGCTTCAGTTTTCATCAGGGAGCCTGAGGGAGGCACTCTCTCTGCAGTTCACTTCTGCAACTCAGGACAATGGCCTTTATGTCCCCCTGTGCCTCTGTAGTGTGGAACCAGGTAGCTGCACAGCCAAGAGGCCAGAGGCGGGGGGGGGGGGCTGTTGTTACAGGTGCCCAAGCTGGCAGCTGGTGGGCCTGTGGGGAGGAAGGTCCTCACAGTCTCTTGGATGCAAGTGGGTGGGGCAAGCTGGACAGAGCAGGGCACAGCCACCCTCATCTGATTGCAAAGCCAAACTCGCTTCCTCTTTTTAAAGAGAATATCTGAGCTAGCTCTTACTGTCAGTAAGTTGCACTACACTAGGGATAAATATCTACCTATCCTCTTTTTGGAAGTTTTATATGTAGTAAAATGTTATTATAGATTAAGTACTCTGTCTAAAATAATAAAAACCAAGCCTTTTCAATTTGGTGTTGGAATTCACATAAAGTTTTGCAGTTATATTTATGCACAGGTATGTGGCATGCACACACAGATTTGATATTTGGTGTCTTCCTGACTACCTGTTTTCTAGGCACAGGTCATGTATTTCCTGACCTCATATCTGTGCATCTCCTACAGCCTGCCCTTGATTTTGACCAGTTGGCTGCTGGACCTCCAGTCTGAGGTTCTTCATTAACTGTATTAAGAACTCAACATATTTGACCTAAAATGTTTATTTCTATCTCTGTCTAATATCTTACCATTACAGAGACAGTTATAAGAGTTCTAGATTTGATGATTTAAGGAGTTGTCTTTTAAAAATCAGCTCAAAAATCAAAGCATCTTGGAAGTCCAAAATCCCTGTCTGTTTTGTTCCTTGTTTTACTCTATCTATGGCAAAATCCACATGGAGATAATGTTAGGTGAATAATTGAGATATTTTGGGGCAAATGTAATAAGAAGTAGAGCTTAAGGGCCACTATTTTTCAGTCAAGGAATGTGAACTTTGCAAAGGAAAAAAGGAGGCAGATGTTATTTCCCAAAGTCATAATTTTTCAGACTTGGAAGGACCTCCCACCTAATGAATGCGCATTTCAAATGCACCCTGAGGAGATGGTCATCACCCTTCTACATTAACAGTTCTGGGAGGAACAAGGGGAGTGGGGACTAAATGCCCAGTGCTGCAGCTAATTTCTGGCATCTGGGATCAGGTGCAAACCTTCGTTTTCTCAACTGCGCATGGACAAGGTTAGATGCTGTTATTCTGTGGATCTCAACATCTTGTTGCCAAAGACTGCAGAGTGGAGAAGCAGGCAGGAAAAAGGAATACCAAGTGAAATGTTGCTCACTTCAACATTTTGTCTGGAGACTGGTTACCTAGGGCTCCTTCAAAATTAATTTTTATTTTAAAAGTACAGAATTTTAAGTGATAAAGTCAATTTTTTTTCAGGAAACAAAACAATTCAAGATTATTTAAACCTCCTCTTTGGCTCACCCATGCATTAGGTAATGCATGGGCAGGTCACCACAGAGGCAAGTCTAGAATCAAAGAAAAACAACAATAACCAAATTGCAATGGCCACCCTAATTTAGTTTCTTCTCAGAAAGAAAATACAGATGGGAGAGGAGGAAGAAAATCCTGGAAGTAGCTCTCACTGTCTAGAAACTTACTCAAGATTTTGAGGTTACTTCTCTTTTGCTGTTCTTTCCCACACAATCATCGCCCAAATGAGGGAGCTTTTAAATAACTAAAATGAATGCTGGCCCATAAGAAATAATAAAATCTGAGAGCAACATTCTTTCAGACAGGTTTCTATGAGCTAATCTTCAATAGTCATCCTTTTCTTTCTAGAAATGCCATTAAAGCCACCCAGCGCGGGAGGGGGGACTATACAGACTTCTGTTCATTGTGGGCACTTAAAACCTCACCACCAAATGTAGGTTTTGACTCTCTGCCCAGTTCAGCTTTGAAAGTTTTGCCATGAAGTTCTAATTGCTAAGTAAATGTTCACTCAGAATTTCTCCATAAAGGAGAAAAAGAGGGGGGAGGAAGCCAGAGAAAAAAGGAAGAGAATGTATGTCATTTTGTTAGAGAAACTACATGTTCTTGGTGAACTCTTAGGCTAAGACTATTATTTTTGCATGGAAAATTGACAATTTCTTGAAAAATATAATGCTGTCTGTATTTCTGGGATTTTCTATAAAATCATCGGCCTCTTTGCTCTCCACAGCCTACACTGTGTTGAGGTACATTTGTTTTTTTTACTCAAGGACATTTACTAAAATGCCTGGTTTCCAAAATGCCTTTGATATTTTAAAATATCTATGGATTCTTTGCTTCTGATTAGAAATGAGTTTTATTTCCAACCATAAGTTCTGACTTGAAATATGAGATTCTGTTTGACCCATGGTGACCACAAGCAAATAAAATATATGGGCCCTGAAAAGTTAATGGTATTTATTGAGGGACAAAGGTAACTAACATGTATATTGGGACCAAATTGTGTATACAATAAGGAAATACATGGAATCAGCTTTATATTCATGATGAGTTTAATATAATCAATAGCCAAACACATAATTCAATTAAAACCTGAACGTTTTTCTCAAGGTAATTTCTTCTAAACACTATGTATTTCTTTTACTTATATCAGGGTTTTGAAATTTCACAACTGTTTACACATGGACCAGATAAGTCTTTGTTTTAGAAACTGCCCTATGCATATGTTTAACAGAGTACGTATCTTCTATTAAGTAGACATCACTATCATTTCTGTCACACTGCGTCCATTGACAAATGATGGGCGGGGATGAGGGAAAAACTCACCCTAGTGGAGAATCACTGATTATATGAATGCATTTTTTTTCCTGTAGAGAATGAAGGAATTGAGACCATCTTGTTCTTCTTAAGAGTCTTACTCTACACTAAGAGGAAATCTTATGTGATCAACTCACGCAAAGAACTGGGAAGCGATAGGATAAGAATTATAAGTACCTACATTCTACCACTTTCTAACCAAGATACTTTGGGAAAATTATTTAATTTCTCCAAGCTTCTGTTTCTCCATCTGTAAAACAAAGATAATAAATCATCTCAGCAGATTGTGTATAAATACTCAACAATCACCTAACAGTATGCGAGCACTTCGCAAATGCTAATGGTCGCCACTGTGATCATCTTTAAGCCCAGTAGCCACCCATACCTGCAACTGTACTCAAGAGTTTAGAAGAATATTCTACCATGTCCTTCTTACTCTATATAAGCTTGTTTCTATGTGCATAAGCATTTTGACTTCTCCAATTTATTCTACCTCCAAGAGCTACACTCAGACAAGGTAGCAAATTTGTGGATCTGTCGTAAGATCAAAAGTGTATAGGGCCGGGGATTTAGCTCAGAGGTTTCGCCGCCTGCTGCGCATGCGCAAGGACCTGAGTTCGATCCCCAGTACCAAAAAAAAAAAAAGTGTATAGAGCTATTATGTATAATTTTCCTATAAGAAAACGTATTTCTAAAATTCTGCCCTGGAGGAATCAGGGGACCATCTTACTCCGGGCCAAGAGATGATTGCACCCAGTGTGCGCTGGTCTATGTCCATGTATCCAGCTATATCAGAACCTCTGTTAGACACAAGGAACCCAAAAGAGAGGAGGATGAGAATGCTTTATGTGGGGAAAAGCAGAGAAGTAAAGGTAGGCTGTTGGGAAATCTGGGTCAGAAGAGTTGCTGGCCACATGGCCTCTCTCCTGAATGGTGGACATGGCAGGCCAGCAAGTGGGCTGCCGCTACATCTGTGGCAGCTCCTGTGGAGGTAGAAACTCTCTGAAACTCATTCACAGACACCTGTGGCCTCTGAAGAGGAATTCTGAAGGGCAAGCAATGATGGTATCTGCATCAGTTGGCTCTCACTGATCAGTCTCAGCAGGTGGTCCCCAGTTTTCTCATACTGCAGCAGTGGTGGCATAGGGAAAGAAGTAAAAGAGGCAGCAGTGTCCCTGAGTGACTCTGTGGATGGATAGTCCCCAAACAAAGGGATCAGTAGGCTGTGAGGAGACAGTAGGAATCACTTTGCTGACAGTATATGCTGGCCTCCTGACACCAGTGAGGAAGTAGAATCTGTGATAATGAGCGACTAAGTAGGCTTAGCCGGATTGGGTGACAGTCCTTCAGTCTTTCTCAGAACAGAATAAGAAGAGACTTTGTCAGATCCCAAGCTCTGTAACTAAGATGATCAGAAAGGGACAAGTGTCTCTGTAGGTCATAAGTGGGAGAGAAAGTTCCCCGATTATTTATGACTTAATTCCTAAACTTTCTTGAAATGTAGGAAACAGCAGTCAGTGCAAATTCTATAAATAGTTGTATAAGTCAAAGTTTCTTTTCAGACCAGAAAAAAATATCAAAACATTCTCTGGAGAAAACATGATCTTTTCTCCATGTTTTAGTTGTCAGTTTTGACAAGAATGATACAAGCTAATTAAATTTTTGTTAATTTATTTTGTCTGATTCAGTGACTGTCTGTCACACAAATCCCTCAATAAGTAAGATTTCTCTCTGCTATGAACTTTCTACTCTTTCGCTGAAATACCATTAGGTAAACGCATGAAAAGTGGACCTGTTCTACTCAAATAAACACTAAAAGCACTTAAACTCTATCCGCCCTCAATACTTCAACTCCTCATGTCTGCGTTAAAGAGGATCTAAATTTTTCCAGCTTATAAATCTCCAATTGGGACCATTGCCCTTTAAGAACTGCAAGGCTTTATGCAGATAAAACACAGAGATGAAGTTCAGAATTGCTGGCAGATGAAACAGGGAACTACGTTGCATTCCTGTTTGCCCTGTAAATCCCAAGGAATATCCTCTCACATCATTTTTCTTTGAAATAAATTTTGAGAACGACACCATGTAATCACATCAATCCTACTTATCCAGAGTTCTGGAGGTCTTTGTTGACCTGTCAAGAGTGGTATGATGAAGTCACATTATCATACAGGCACAAACCTTGATGCTTGAGTAGATATCAACATATTAGACAGTAGTGGTTACTTAATTAGTCTTTTTATTCTGTACCATTTTCAATGAAGGCTCAGTTCTTCCTCTGGGAAAACTGGTTATCTATATGCAGAAGAATGAATCTAAACCTATGTCTCTGTACTGAAATAAAATCAGAATAGATCAAACACCTAGCTATTACAACAGAAATACTGAATCTGCTGGAATATGAAATAGGTAAAACTCTTGAAGACAGAGGCATAGACAAGGACTTTCTCAACAAAACCTCCACTGCAGAAGAAATAATATCAAAAAAAAATGGTACTATATCAATTAAAAAGCTTTTGCACAGCAAAGAAAACAACAGGCTGAAGAGACAACCTACAGAAAGGAAAAAAAATGTTGCCTGCTACACCTCAGACAGAAGATTCATATCTAGAATATATAAAGAATACACAAAAAAATTACATCCCCCAAAATAAAAGGCCCAATGAAATGAGTAATTGAAATGAACACAAGAAGTACAAATAGTCAATAAGTATTCAAAAAAATGCTCATCATCTTTGATCGTTAGAGAATTGCAAATCAAAACACTGAGAGTTTATTTTCCTCCAGAAAGAATGGCCACCACCAAAATCTCAAAAAACAAATAATGTTGATATGGTTGTGAGAAAAAAGGAATCTTTGTACATTGTTGTTGGGAATGTAAACTTATGCCACCACTATGGAAGTCAACATGGAGATTTCTCAAAAAAGACCTGAAAATAGAAATTTCTTTTAACCCAGCTATGCTTCTTCTGGGTATTTTCCTGAAAGGGTTAAAGGCATCATATTCCAGTGATATATCCATAACCATATTTCTAGGTGCACAATTCATAAGAGCTAAATTTTGGTGTCCATGAACAGCTTAAACTCTATGAAGCTTAGTCTCTAAGCTTTATAAGATTTTGCTCATATCTTTCACAACTTTATTCCAAAATGATATAAAATTATTTCCAATAGGAAAAAAATACACCCTTTGCCTCACTGCCCACCATAAATGCAATTATTAATTCATACATGCATTTGACTCTATTCTAGGTTCAGGAATATCATATTAACTTTAATTTTTTTCATGATTATTACAGCTATTTTAAAATTGTATGCAGAGATGAAAACTTTGTTATGAGCATTTTCGGTCTTTGGAAGTGACTTTAGATAACTTAGACTGAGGATTTTAACCACCACATCTAGGATGCTCAGACTACCATCAAATTCTGCAGAAACAGTTCAGAATTGTCTTGCTTTGGATTTAGTCATTTTGTATGAACTTGACATCTAAAGAGCCTCTTGCTACTAGAACAGGAGTGTTGTTTTGTTGTCTTGCATAATGTGGTCACTTCTGCATAAAAGCATCTGTATTTTTGAATTCTCCTTGGCAACATCTCATCCAAGTACATGACTTTACACTCATAGACATTCTGGCTCATTAGCTCTTCCCTCCCTGCTACCCCTCGAAGCTTCTTGTCTCCCTTCTGTGTGGCTGGAATTCACTTATAGAACATGCTGCACTCTCTCTCAACTCAAATGAAATTAAAGAGCCATCCATTATGAAAGAGATGGTGTCATAGCTTCACTGAGTCACCCAGTGGCATTAATTGATTTAATAATGCTCCAGTAAATTCAATCTCAACCAGGACTGGTAGTACATTTCATGTGACAGGCAGGACTCCTAGGTGATACTTTCTTTACCTAAGTTTCTTTAATTTTATATTACTATGAGTTTAGTGCATATTCCCCACCCCTAAATTGTTAGTCCCAAAAGTTTTGCAAGAGACAAAAATCTGCTACGTGCATTACCATTGAATCATATTTGGATTATTGCATAGCTTCCATGTGATCCAAAATATCACTTGGGAAGAGAAGATGTTGGCACGTGGAGGTGGACACTAAACATAGCAAAACATGCCAACCCTACATTACCATTTGGCACCTGAAAATAGGGGGTGATATTGCAACCTCTTCAGAAAATCCATCATCTGTTACCCTCTTCCAAGATGTGTCAGGGCCATTACTTTATGACATAAACCTCCCAAGGAACATGAATGATAATAACTTACTCTAGAACCAAGCTCCTTTCCAGGAGCAGAAAGTGTGTAGGAGAAAATGATGACCCAGAAGGTAGGCTCTGAAATGTGAGGAAGCTGTGTAGGGTTCAGAACCAAGGTTTTGTCTGATTTAAATCAGTGGGTTATCCAAATTCAGGGAAAATTAGTATGACATTACCCTTCTAATCTTCATTTCCTCTCTGACCTTGAATGTACTAGTGCTCTTATGAAACCTGGCCATGAAGATGTTAATGTCCATTCCAGACCAGAAAGACCAGGGCTTTTGCATGTCTTAGTTTAAAGCTAGCAACATGGTAGCTTCTCTCGACTCGGCAGTGATTTCTGCAGTTTGATGGGACAGGGGAATTGGCCTAGTCTTCTTGGAGAGGAGGCAGAGATGAGTTCTGCTTGGGGACGTAATGGATCATACTCCAGCTTCACAGTCTCCTAATCTCCCTCCATCCCAGTGGCTTTAAATGCTCAGTAAATTCGGCTCCGATGTGATTAGTCCCTTCATAAGTGGCCTTTTCGGGGGAAATTTGCCAGGACAACTGTTGAGTGATGTCTCAATTTATGGTCCAAAGGGGACAAGGCATCTCTGGTAATGCCATTAAGTGGAGAAAGACGAATGTAAATGTACCGTTAGCTCCTTTCAGTGGTAACTTTAAAATGTTTTAAAATATTTTTGGCCCCATCATTGTGGCATTACTGCTGTCTATGGAGGAAGAGATGGGAGCTCCAGAGGAAAAGAGGCATGCATTTAAATGGGGTGCCTCAGACTTCTCCACTTTTACTGCACAAAAATCTACTTTTCCTTTCCTTCTTACATGGAGAAAAGTAATAATAATATTCTCTTCTAAAAATTTAGACTGCGCAGTAAATGCTATTAAAGATTTACTAAAATCCCTACAATGATTAGTAGTAGTTAACGGCTGCATTGGTCACAAGACATAGCCTGCGATGACCTCGATAAAGCAACCCTTCCTTTGGCTTCATTTTTCTGCTTACTGCAACAAAAAACTGGCCTATCAGGCGATCAAGGGCACAGGAGGAGAGCTGGGTGGCTTTTAAGCAAGACTCAAGTGTTAATAGGAACACATGCCTGTCTTAACGCCTTTCCTTTCACCTGGCCTGTTTACATCCTCACCCGGGGGAGGGAAACAAGAAATGAGCCACAAGGCATGAGGTAGGATCTAAAAATACAGCAGGTCTGCTCATTCAATACCCTAAAGGTTATGGATTTTGTCACAGGCAAAAACAAACTCCTCGTTTCCTCACAGGACAAAAAAGAGAGGAAATTTGCCAAAGCAGCCCCAGATTAATTGGAGGAGAGCACTGGCTTCCTCAGCCACCGCCCTGTCTAGACGAGCAGCCCCAGAGTCCCTCTGGTCACTTTCCATCCTGCTGTAAGGATCCAGTGATCACATCCTCCCCAAAGAAGCAGTGAGCACCTTAAGGAGAGAAGGGACTGGATTTGCAGGGTTCCCGGCACTTCAGCTCCTAAAGGAGTGAAAGGAGCCCTTTTCTGCCTCTGCTGCCAACGTGAGGACAGCTTCTTTTCACTCATTTGAAGACCATCAGATGCCTGCCATTGTATCTTGCAATGTTCAGCCTTCTTGTGTGCAGAATAATAGATAAAGGGCTAGTGAGCAAGATGTGAAGGAAAAACATTGCTTCCCTGTTAAATAATAGTAATAACTATTATATGTGATTTTATTTTTAAAATGCTTCAAGTACGATCCCTTATTTTTACTATGGACCTGAAAAAAAGGTGGGGGTAGTTTATTTTTGTAGGAAGTCATAGGACAACATACAGTAACAACAAGGTGCTATGTGGTGGGGCAGGGCAGTGCTGTGTCTGTGAAGCAGGCTTATAACTGTATGTCATGAGCTAAAAAAGAGATAAAAAGTACCCAGTGCCTTGCTTTGTTTAAGAGGACCAGCTTTATTTCATTTTGTACAATTCCTTTGCATTATAGGAGGAAAGGAAAGAGGGTTCATAATTACTGCACCTATCCCTGATATATGCCACTTGTAAGTAATTATTAATGTTGAACCTAATTCATTATCTTAACTTCAAGGAAGTATTTCTGAGTATGATGTCCAAAAGGAGATCAAGTTTCAAGCAGCAGACCCAGGACTCACACAGTAAATATGGTAGAAGTTGGCAAAGAAGCTCCAGGGCTTGATACACACCCTGAAGTTCACCGGCAGGAAGAAAACAGGACAATGGGTACTAGCCCCAAGGAGGGTGGGATGGCACAAGAACAAGAAATGGGTGTGCCATAAATGAGCTGCATGCTTTAGTTCAGCTTTTGCTTCCTGTTACCAAGGTCTTATTCTTTCTAGATTATATAGACAACATCATGCACTTTTCGCTGGATCCTCACATCCTACAAGACAGGCAGGGAAGCTATTGTTATCTTCACATGCACCAAAAAAAAGTGATGCAGAGAAATTTGGTCAAGTGTCACACACTGTAAGAATTTAGGTCCAGACACGTAAGGCACTAGGGTCTTTTTCAACAATTTTTTAGGAGCCTTCTAGCTGCTGTTACTGCCCAAGCTGCCCCAAATAGCCACCTAGAAATGAAATCCTTCGTGTCCAGAGTTCCCTTTGTGATCCATGTATGAGTTTCTCCAGGGGCTCATGACTCTCTGCCAAATTGATCTCATGAAATTGCGCCATAGGAGCTCTTTTTCATTCATCTGTGGGTTCAGACCTCAGCTTTCACTGAACAGATTGGGGATTCAAATGAGGAAAAAGAGAAATTGCCTGAAGAAACACGAGTGTCTACTGCTCAGTCTCTGTCACTCATCTGCCCGGGGGAAATCAATGTAGCACTTGCCTCGGATGTATCTAGCTGAAGCACTGGACATACCCTGGGAGCTCAAAATCTTTGCCGAATCTCCCCTTCTTTCTCCAGTAGCTCCACAAATAAGTGAGGAAGCAAATGGTGGCTTTGCCTGCTGACTTACTAAACAGTCTGCAGTGAGACATTTTTCTCACTTGAATACTGAATTCTTGGATAAAATGAGAATTAGACTTCACTGGGATCTCAGACTAGAAGACAGATTGGGCCTGGGTATGGAGGTGAACTGAGGCAGTAGGCAAAATGATCACTCACTGACAGGGTGTAGCCAGATGTTTATCTTTCAACTACCAAGGACACAAATTGGTCATGTCTGGCAGGGGCTGGCAAGTTGAATTTCCCCCCGGTGCCTCTGCCAAACCACCTTAATCCTGACATGCAGAACATTCGCTGTATTAGCACGGGGCCTCCCTGGAGATCAACAACTGAGCAAAAATGCTTTCTCTCCTAGGTCAGGCTGTCCAGACGTGGCCCATCAGGGCCCAGTCTGTCTGTCAGATTCTTTTCCATCCTCAGTCACTGGGGTTCAGAGTCACGAATGAAAATACCCTAGCAGCTCTTTGGTTTTCCTGTGACCCTGCAGTCCAAGAAAAAGGATGTCTACCCTGAATTCACTGTGTATTCGAGATGCAATGTGGTCTCGTGGGAAGCTTTGATCCAGGGCTGGAAATTTAGAGCCTTCTCTCCAAAATCAGGCTCTATCACAAGTTCTATGACCTCAGGCATTTAACGTAAACTAGCAATTAAAGGAGAACTCACAATTGATGAGGCTCCGTGACCTTCTGAAAACTTCACATATAGAGAGAATATGCAGAGACTGAAATCAGTGAATACAAAACTAAGAGCAATAGTTGTGGCTTATCTCTGGCTAATGCACTGGATGTTTCAGACTATTTTATGTGTTGACCTCACACTTGGGTTCACTTTATCTTCCCTAGCTTCATATATCCTTTGTTATCATTCTTAATATTACCTTATTTCTTTTTCATTGCTACATTGAGCATATTTAAGAATCGGTTATAAATTATTTTGAAAACATACTTGATGAAGAAGAAACAGAGATGGAAGAGAGGAAGCCTCGATGCCATTCCACAATACCCTCCATTGCTACATGGCATGTTCACTGAAAGCCCAGTCATATCCTCCTTCCTTAAATATTCATGACTTCTGCTCTACCCCCAAATCCTGCCATCATTGTACATGGCAAGGACAGGATCTTTAACATTCTAGCCTCCCATCCCAATGCTTGATCTCTTTATCTCCACTGATACCCAACTCTATTCCTCTCCTCAGTTCCACAACTCCATAGCTCCAAGACTTGAAATCTCTGAAACTAAATTCAGACAAACCTCTCACATCAGTTAGGCTTTGGTATATTGCAAGACACAAAAGATGATCTAAAAGCACTGCAGGGATTAGCAGCAGGAGGATCACAAGTTTCAGTCCTATGTGAACAATTTAGTGAAAACCTGTCTCAAATAATACATACATACATACATACATACATGGTCTAGGGATGTAGCTCAGTGTGAAGACCCTGAGCTCAAACCCTAGTAAGACACACATACACACACACGTACACACACAGAGAGATAACTCAAGCTAGTTTAGAATCAAGAGTGCCATTAGATCTACTTATCTGCTGCAGGCTGCATGAGGGATGTGTAGAAAACAAATTAAGAGATGTGTTAGTAAAAATCAGGGGGATGGTGGATGCACAGATGTTGGATGGGTAACAACAATGTCTACACATCACTTTCAGACAACAGTCTACCATCCTTGGATATCTTTCATTAGCTAATTCTAATATACCCACTAATTTATAAATTCTCATATATTATCATTTATTCATTATAATTTCTCTCCACCAGAATCTCTCGAGTCTTAAGCTGTTTATCATGGTACCTGCTACTCAGATGTGTAGATTTTAATTTAAATTATTTAAAATGAATAGAATTAAAAATTCATTCTTAGTGCTCACCAGCCACATGTGGGTAATGACCACCATATTGGACAGCAGAGATCTATAACCCATCTATCTTTTTTATTTATACATTAATTGGTACATTTTAGGTATACAATACATTTACATTTATCATTGGGTGTTTGTACTTGAACATGATGTATCTTAGTTCTTATCTTTTCCCCCATTACGTATATGCCCTTCACCCCCACCACCCTACTCTATTTACATAGACTTTGTTTCCATTTTTTTTCTTTCTCATAATTTTTCCTTTCCCTTCTTCCATTTTGCCTTCCCCTCCTGCCACCCCTTCTCCTTTGGACCTTTTCCTATTTCAAATTATCAATTATTCATTTTAATCATTTTCATCCTTATTTACACTTTCTTTTTTTATTATTAAATTCTTTTATTGGTACATTGTACGTATACAACACAATTACATTTCTCATTGGAAATTGTACCTTTACATAATGCATCTTAGTTCTTATTTTTTCCCCATTCAGTTTCTCACACTGATATACTATTTGGTATTTACACATGTGGATCCTATTTATTTCATTTAAGAGTATGGACTCAATAAGAATCCATTTCGCTATAAATGACTCCAGTGTCTCATTCTTTATGTCTGAGTAGTACTCCATTTTATAAAAAACCTCACATCTTCTTTATCCAGTTTCCAGTTGATGGGCACTTGGGCTGTTTCCTATAACAAACTGTGCCACTATAAACATAGGTGCACATGTATTGCAGTGGTACGATTCTTTTAATTCTTTGGGGAAGATACCCAGCAGGGGAATAGCTGGGTCAAATAGAACCTGTAGTCCTAGTTCTTTGAGGTATCTCCATACTGATTTCCATAATGGTTGCACCAGTCTACATTCCCACTAACAATGGAGAAGGGTTCCTTTCTCCTACACACCTGCCAGCATTTGTTATTGGTTGATTTCTTGATAGCAGCCATTCTTTGTGGGGTGAGGTGGAATCTCAGTGTTGTTTTCATATGCGTCTCTTGAGTGACCAGTGATGTTGAACATTTTTTCATATATTTATTTGCTGTTTTTACTTCTTTGTCTGAGAAATTTCTGTTCATTTCAGATGCCCAGTTTTGAATTGGGTCTTTGAATTTGGGGGGTCTGATGTTTTTTCAATTCTTTATATATTTTTGGTAGTAGAACTTTGTCTGAGGTACAGCTGCTAAAAATTTCTTCCTATATGGCAGGTTGTCTCTTAGCTCTGTTGGTAGTTTCTCTTGCAGTGCAGAAGCTTTTTAATAAGATGAGATCCCAGTTGATTCTTTGTGTTAGCTCCCATGCTACTGAAGATTTGTTCATAAAGTCTTTTCCTATGCCAATGTCATTGAGAGTTCTACCTAACTTATCTTCCAGCAAGTGTACTGTTTCTGTCTTGATATTTAGCTCTTTAATCCACTTCGATCTTAGTTTAGTGTGTGGTGATAGGTATGGGTCTAGTTTTAATCTTTGGCAGGTTGAAATCCAGTTTTTCCAACACCATTTATTGAACAGGCTATCTTTTCTCCAATGAGAGTCGTTGGCTCCTTTGTCAAAGATGAGGTGACTGAGTATATCTGGAGTTGTTTCTTCATCTTCTAATCTGCTCCACTGATCCTCAGGTCTGTTTCTTTGCAAGTACCATGCTGGTTTTTATCACAGTAGCTTTGTAGTATAGTTTCAAGTTGGGGATTGTGATACCCCCAGCCATGTCTCTGTTGCCCAGAATTGCTTTTGCTATTCTAGGTCTCTTCTGCATTCAAATGAATTTTTGGATTGTTTTCTCTAATTCTGTGAAATATCATGTTGGAATTTCAATTGGCATTGCATTAAACCTATATCATAGTTTTGGAAGTATGGTCATTTTCACTATATTGGTTCTTCCTACCCAGGAACAAGGCATGTCTTTCCATTTTCTTATATCCTGTTCAATCTCCTTTTTCAGAGTGGTATAGTTTTCAGTGTAGAGGTCTTTTGCTTCCTTTGTTAGATTGATTTCTAGATATATCATTTTATTGGATGCTATTGTAAAAGGAATTATTTCCCTAATTTTGCTCTCCATGAGTCTGTTATTTGTGTATAAGAAAGCTATTGTTTTTTGAGCATTGACCTTGTATCCAGCTACTCCACTGAATCTGTCAATTAGGTCTAGAAGTCTTTTGGCCAAGTCTTTTGGTCTTCTCTGTAAAGTATCATATCGTCCCCAAACAGTGACAGTTTAACTTCTTCCTTTCCTATTTTTATTCCTTTTATTTCTTTCTCTTGTCTAATTGCTGTGGCTAATGTTTCCAGAACTATATTGAACAGGAGTGGTGATAGTGGGCATCCTTGTCTTGTTCCTGATTTTATGGTGAAAGTTTTCAGTTTTTGACCATTTAGTATGATGTTGGCTGTTGGTTTTGCATAGATAGCCTTAATCAGGTTGAGATAAAGACCTTCTATTCCAAATTTCTGAAGGGTTTTTATCATGAATGAGTGTTGGATTTTGTCAAATGCCTTTTCTGCACCTTTTGAGATGATCATATGGTTTTTGTCCTTGATTCTGTTAATGTAGTGTATTACATTTATTGATTTATGAATGTTGAACCATCCTTGTATCCCTGGAAGAAATCCCACTTGGTCAGGGTGTATGATCTTCTTGATGACCCTCTGTATTCTGTTTGCCAGTATCTTGTTGAGGATTTTTGCATCTATGTTCATTAGGGAGATTGGCCTATAGTTCTCTTTTTGGGTTGGGCCTTTCCCTGGTTTTGGAATCAAAGTAACACTTGCTTCCAGGAATGAATTTGGAAGCCTTGCTTCCCTTTCAATTTCCTTGATGAGTTTAAAGAGTAATGGTGATAGTTCTTCTTTAAATGTCTTGTAGAATTCAGCAGTGAAGCCATCAGGACCTGGGCTTTTCTTTGTTGGTAAATTTTGTTATCAATTTAACTAATTGTAATTGGAGTGTTTAGAATTTCTATATCTTCTTCATTTAACTTTGGCAATTCGTATGTATCTAGGAATCTGTTCATTTCTTCTGTGTTTTCCATTTTATTAGAGTACAGGTTCTCAAAGTAGGTATTGATGAACCTCTGAGCTTCTGTTGGATCTGTTGTGACTTCACCTTTTTCATTCTTAATTGCATGGATTTGAGCCTTTCCTTTCCTTTTTTTTTCTTTCCTTTTTTTGATAAGTTTGGCTAAAGGTTTATCAATTTTATTTATTCTTTCAAAATACCAACTCTTCAATTCATTGATTTTTTTGGTATCATTCTCTTTGTCTCCACTGCCTTGATTTCTGCTCTGATCTTTATAATTTCCTTTCTTGTACAAGCTTTGGTTTCTTTATGCTCTTCTTTTTCTAGGAGCTTGAGGTTCTGCATTAGGTTATTTAACTGAGTTCTCTCTGTTGTCCTAATATGGACATTGACTGCTATGAATTTCCCATGTAGAACTGCTTTCATTGTGTCCCACAGATTCCTGTATGTTGTACTGGGATTATCATTTACTTGTAGAAACTGTCTAATTTCTTTTTTAATTTCCTCTGTGACTCATTGGTTGTTCAGGAGGGTATTATTCAATTTCCATGTGTTTGTGGGTGTTTTCCAGTTTCTTATGTTATTGATCTCCAATTTTATTGCACTATGGTCTGATAATATACAGGGGATAACTTCAATTCTTTTACATTTACTTAGATTTTCCCTATGAGCTAGTATGTGATCTATTTTGGAGAATGACCCATATGCAGCTGAAAAGAATGTATATCCTGATTTTGTGGTGTGGAACACTCTATAAACATCTCTTAAATCTATTTGTTCAACAGCTTGGTTCAGTTGTAGAATTTCATTGTTAATTTTTTTCCTAGATGATTTATCTATTTGTGACAGAGGGATGTTGAGGTCCCCCACTACAATTATGGTACTTTGTATTCGGTTTTTCATGTCCATTAATATTTGTTTTGTACAGTTGGGGGCATTTGTATTTGGTGCATAAATATTTAGGATTGTCATCTCTTCCTCTTGGATTGTTCCCTTCACAAGGATGTAGTAACCATCTTTGTCTCTCTTAATTAGTTTTGGTTTAAAATCTACTTTGTCTGCAAATAAGATTGCTACCCCTGCTTTTTTCTGGGTTCCTGTAGCATGGAGAACTGTTTTCCATCCTTTTATTTTCAGTCTATGAATTTCCTTTTGAATGTGTACAGCATATTGCTGGGTTTTGCTTCTGAATCCATTCTGTCAGTCTGTTTCTTTTGATTGGTGAATTGAGGCCATTAACATTCATAGTTATAATTGAGAGACATTGACTCATTCTTGCCATGATGTTTTATTGTTTTTGGCTCTTTCCTTATTTTTCCCCTTTTCCCTTTACTGCCTTACCTTGCATGGTGTCTTCTCTCTGTTAGGCCTCATGGAGTTGTGACCTTCATTGTCTTTTTCTAGGATATTGCATAAAATTGTTTGGAGTGCTGGTTTGGTGTTCATGAAATTTCTCAGGTGTTCTTTGTCATGAAAGTATCTAATTTCTCCATCAATTTTGAAAGATAATTTTGCCAGATACAACAGTCTAGGTTGGAAGTTATTTTCCTTTAGGGCTTGAAATACTTCACTCCAGGCTCTCCTTGATTTGAGGCTTTGTGTTGAGAAATCTGCCATGATTCTGATGGGCTTTCCTTTATAGGTGATTTGTTTCTTTTCTCTAACTGTCTGTAGAATTTTGTTCTTCTGTTGGGTTTCTGGGATCTTGACTATTATATGTCTAGGTGTAGATTATTTTTTGATCATGACTGGATGGAGTTCTATATGCCTCACTTATCTGTGTGTCCAATTCTCCACCTCTGTCTGGGAAGTTTTCTACTATTACTTCTGTGAACAGTTTTTTTTATGTCTATTGTACTTTCTCCTGTTTTTCTGTGGACTCCTATCAGTCTTATGTTATTCTTCTTTGCATCATCTAGCAGCTGTTGGATTGATTTCTCACGGTCCCTTACTATCTTTAAGAAATCTCTGTTTTCATGGTCTTTAACCGTGATCCTGTCTTCTATATCTGATATTCTGTCTTCAGATTCTCTTAGTCTGCTCTGCATGCTTTCAATGGAGTTTTTAATCTCCTGAATATCTGTTTGAGTCTGTTTCATGGATTCCATTTCTTTCTTATGTTGGGCGATCATGGTTTCCATTTCTTTCTTATGCTGGGCATTTGAGGCTTCCAGCATGTTTCTGATCTCATCTACTTTCTTATCTGTTTCTGTTTTAGAGCCTCTAATCATGTCTTTCACTCTGCTCTCCATCTCTGTATTTATTTGGGAGATTATTTCTGCATTGAATTTTTCTAGAGCCTCATGCCTTTGCTTTGTTACTTCCTGTGCTATCAGTTCAGGGTGTCCAGGTGGTTGATTATCAGACTTTTCCACCTCATTTCCCCCAGAATTTCCTTTTTGTGGCATGGAAGCCTGCATTTGTGCCTTGCTTAAATGTCTTCTCATTGTTGTTTTTGGTACTGTCCTTGGTTTAATTCCTGGGTTGATATTTCAAAATTGTTTAATGCAGGTATCTTTGTTGCTTGTATTTAAAACCCTTGTGGAATGATTGCTTTTCAGAGATGTCTTCCAGATATGGCTTGTATTTAGGTTTTGAGACTCTAATGAATCTGAGGCTATTTTATTTTCCTTATACCAGGAAGGAAAACTGATTAGATCAATCATAACATGTTAGGCCAAATGATACAATCAGCAATACCATAGCATCAAGCGCAGCTTAGAAAATGACAATTTGTGGTAGTTATTAATCTATCCCATTTAACTATGTGACATATAATCCCCTGTGCCTCTGTTGTGTGGGACCAGGTAGCAGAAGAGCCAGAAGGTTGTGCGGGGGGGTGGGGGGGCGTGGAACTGGGCCTTGCAGTGCCTGCACGGCTAAGTGGAGCACCGGACGGAGGCAGAGCTCCAAGCTGCTCCTGGGACCTCACCTTGGCATGGGCAGGAACCAGGACACAGCCAAGGAGCTTCATGCTGCTTGGCTGACCTGTGGAGAGGAGCACCGGAACACATCTATCTTTAGATAAAGTTTAGATTTAGAGTTTCCCCTGGGCAACTCTGCTCCACTATCAGTCTCCTCACCAAAGGCAGAATCCAGGCATTTTTCTGGAGGCCTTCTCATAAAATTCTGGTTATCTTACCAAAGAGTGTCTAGAATGTTATCAAGTATTCTCATCTTCTGCTACCATTCCTTTAGTCATGTTAAAATCATCTTGAAGCCAGATTGCTATATCGGCTTTCTAACTGGTCTCTTGGGCTTACTACTTTTCTAAGCTTTTTCTAAAGCACAGCTAAAATTACTGTGTTTTAAAAATGACTCTCTCCAAGTAAAGCCATTCATCCACATTTCTTAAGATAAACTCTAAGGTGGAGAAAGGCATATACTGCCTTTTGTTATCTGGACAATTCTCATTTATGTAATTCCATTTCTCCTACTTTTCACATGTCCTCCCTTGAGTTATAGAATGAAGCACTGTACAGAAGCTAAGAGTATGGACTCTGGTGCCAGGACTAGGGTTCAAATCCCAATTTTCTTACTTTTTTGGGGATTTTAGAAAGTTTTTTTTTAATCAGAAAAAGATTTGAAGATGAAGTAAAGTGCAGTCTTGTGTTGCTTAATGACAGGTATCTGAGAAATGCATCTTCATAATGGGGTGAGAGGACAGAAAGAAAGAAAGAAAACATGCAAATAAAGATGCAAAAAGTCAGGAAATGGTAAGTGCTATGAAGAAAAGTTAAGCGGGAACAAATTAAGAAACAAAGTGACAAAGAGTGATGGATGAGTGGAGAGCTGCTGTGGATGGGCCATTAGGCAGAACCTGTTGAGGAGGGGGCACTTGAATCAAGACTGGGGCAGACCCCATAAATGTGAGGGAGCAGAGCATCGTAGTACACAAGTGTCCTATATGCTGAGCCCCCAGAAAATCAGAATGGGTTTGATTTGAGCCTGGAACTTTCAGCTATCTCTTTGCCTGTGAGGAAATAAGGCAAGGGACTGTGGACCCCGTGGGGTAAGAAAAGGGGGCTGAGTACCCCAATTATTCATGACTAAGTAAGTCATTGTAAAAACTCTGTATGGTACAGTAGCCATCTCCTCCCTCGTTTTCCTTATTACAATTTCAGTTATTGATAATCAACCATGGCCCAATAGTATTAAATGGAAATTTTAAGAAATAAAGAGTCTCTATTCACATAACTTTTGTTAGAATATATTATTATAATTGTCCTCTTTTATATTGGTTGCTATGCCAAATTTATAAATTCTACTTTATCTTAGGTTTGTATGCATAAGAAAAAACACAATTTATGTAGGGTTCAGTACTATCCATGATTTCAGGTATCCCTGGGGTCTTAGACTCTATCCTTGCAGATGAGAGACAATCACTATATTCTAATTCCAATAGGCCACAGAGTTTTATATAAAAGAATGGGGGAAAAGTAATCATCAATTATCACTTCTGTTGTTTTCATATGTTAGTTGATGATTAGCTCAACCAGAGATACATAACAGTAAAAATATTTCCAATGTACTGTCTGATCATCTCTACAACTATTTAAACTAGTTTATACATGAACAACTGGAACCCTACTTTGACTTTGCTACCATATAGCATGGACTCCCTACCAACTCATCCAGTAGGATGCTCAGAAGATAGCACTACACTCACACCACATCACACATGTTTCTCTGAAACTGTAATTTCTCCAAAGAGAGATACTCTAGTTACAGTGAATTTTCCATAACATAATTTCCGAAATAAAAACCACAATAATCCTAGGACATAGTAGAAGGAATGAAGGACTAACATCTGTTTTGCAAATCCCAGTTTTCATTCAATGTCCTTATTTTGTGTCATTTCACACCACATTTTCTTAAACATATGGTGCCAATGAGATGAACATATAAAGACAGTAAGAAAGTAAAAAATATTCTATAAACTGTGAATACCAACTGCATGATTTATCTTGCAAACAAATTATAAAAAGCCATAATGAGTAGCAGTGTTTCATCACTTGATTTTTGGAATAACATTCTTGTTCCTCCCTGTCAAGGAAATAGCTACTTTTGAAGAAGGATAAAACAGAATACCAGCACCTTACCTCAGCAGATTTATTTTTTTTGTATCAACTCTCAGAAACTGTACAGCTCTGCATAGTCTTACTTCTGCATTATATCCCAAGTGTCCCATGAAATAGCACTGATTCCCAGGGTTCAAACTTAATAAAATAAAAGAAGAGATCAACAAGAGATCAAAATTATTGATTGAGTGGCCTACCGACTTGCACGAATTATACTTGTTTTCTAGGGGTCATTTTGTACTTTGAGAAAAAAATGCATGATATTTTTCATGTCAATTACATGGACTTCATTGGATTGCACCAAATCATATAATTCCTCAAGACACATGGAAAGAACCCCAAAAATTCAGCCTGTGACTGGTACCTGCCCAACCTGGCCTTTCCCTGGCCTGCAGAAAGAAAAAAGATTGGACTTGTAAATGTTTTCATGTATAATGTTTACATTTATATCAGAAAGCAGCAAATGGGCAACTTAGCCCCAAATGTGCACAACATGTGGGCAGATGTCAGCTTATGGGGTCACTTGAATGGCATTTTATGGCCAAGGACTCAAGATGCAGCTTGTTTCAGGCATTTTAAACAGCCCAGCAGTTCCATCACTCTTTGCTCTTGGGCATATGGTGGGATGTCATTAACCCAGGAGACCAACAGAACCATGAAAGTGGAACCATATGTGTTGAAGGAAGAAAAAAATTATTTTCTTCTCTGTTCTACTGCAAGTGTAAATGTATAATCTTTGCCAATAGTTCCTTTATATATTAAATACGATGTTAGCATAGTGAAACATGTACTTTAATGAGTATAGTGTTTGGGGACTCAGACCTCGCACTGTTTGGGAAAGGACCCCTGTATTTGAACCAGGAAACGTAGAGATGAAATACTGAGGCAGATGGACCAAAGAGCCCTGGGTGCATCTTTCATCAGCATGTTCCACTGATGCTCGGTAATGAAGGCAAAGCTCTTGGTCTGTCATCACAGGGGTCATATTGAGCAGGACCTTTGATACCTGACAACATCTGGAGCCGCTCCTAGCTACTATTAAATGGGGCTCTTTAATGAGTAGAGCATGAATATGTTTGTTGAACTTCACAAGTCCTGCTTTTGCCATTTAATTTCGTACAGACTTTCATTTGCATAAAAAGTGACTACAGCAGGGTGATATGTGCTCTTACACTTGCTTCTAAGTCTTCCTTCTTCCTTGTTCCAATGGACTGAGGGATATTTTCAGAAATGATATCAATGTTTAAAGTGCTTCTTCATAAAATAAGTAGTACTTTATGAGGTTCCAAAATGACAAATTATACTTGTGAAGATACTTGCTGTCTCTCCAGAAATTTGGCATATCTTAGGGCAAGCTTCCCCATAGGTTTTTGTAGTATGTTCAGTGATCAAGTCAGATTCATGTTACACAAAACCAAGCATAGCTAGTTGTTTCAAGTGATTTTTGAGTGACAACCAGTATGTGAAGGTAAAGTCATTGAAAAACATCTGTATGATTCGGTTCTTGTCTAGATATTTCTCTTTCCACAGGTTTTTACAACCTATTCATGGCAGCAAATATCATATGCTTCTTCTCTCTATGGACGCTGTACTGGATGGAAAGACTGAATTCAGAATGCATTTGAAAAGAATCACTAAGCTGTTTTTATACAAATACCATTTTTGTCTTTTGCAGCTTATTTTTATCCCAAAGACCATGTTCCCTTCTTAACCCAGGACCCACAGGCTGGCCCAATATATAAAGATTCTTTGCAATATGTTTGACAAACTTATGAGCTGCATTTCAAGGGACATACATATGGCATTTGTTTGTCTATATTGATGATTAGTCTTGTTTGTGTCATACATAGATGGCTCCCTGTAAAAAAGGTGATTAGGCCTTCATTCATGCTGTATTTTTCTAACTATAAAATCACTTCTTTTGAAAGTAACTCCTATATATATCACTACACAACTTTCTTTTGTAATTTCAAAAAAATCAATGTCTTTGTATTACGGTGATCCCATTTTTCAACCCTCTAAAAAATGAAGATGACATAAGCGAATATGTATTGTAGGATTCTATTTGCAATTTCCTAAGAGCAGCTAAGAGAGAGATCTGAATGAGTATAAATCTCAGTGGACACAAGGTTTCTTCCTGTGGTGATAAAAAATTGTAAAATTAATACTGATAGTTGTACAATTCTGTAAATATGCCAAAACGCATTGAACTGTATAAGAAGGCAAGTAAATGTGTGGTATATAAAGTATATCACAATGAAGCTGTCAAAAAAGAATAAATAAATAAAAGGATGAAGGCTAAAAGCCAAAGAATAGCCTCAACCTTTTTCTCCTCACAGTATAACTTTATATATTCTTCTGATTCTGCTCTAAGTGAGGTATTATGGCCCTAGAGAGGCTGGCATAATCCAGTGTTCTCTGCTACCATAGCTTAATTTATCCAAAAATGAGAATTTATACCTCATTCCCATGGAAAAGTGTCACCTGGGTACTGATCCAATTACTTGAAATATTTTCAGTAACTTATCTCCTTTTATTTCCTGCTCCATAGCACTTTTTTAGGCCTTAAATCTGCCATGGGCTTCAGTGTTTTTAATTTTAACAAGTACTCTCAAGTTATCCTTTATTAATGCACACTCTGCTGGCATGGACAAAATTACCTACACCAATTCTAACACCTTGGCAGATGGAGTCTTAAAGAGTCTGACTTGGTGAAGGAGCATCTGAGTCCAAAATTAGAAATGAAAGAACTAAAGGTCTTAGCCTGCAGCGTCTCTCTTAACATTAGTCAGGATGGCTCCAAAGAATCAGAACCAACAGGAGGCATACACATATAGTGATTTACTGTAAGGGATTGGGTTATGTTACTATGGGAGCTAAAATATGTAAAATCTGCAGGGAAAGCTGTGGATGTCTGGAGACCCAGAGAAGAAATGACAAGTCAGTTCTAGTCCAAAGGCCATCTGTTGTCAGAATTCTCTTTTGGTCAGGGGAAGTCAGTCTTTTATTCTATTCAGACCTTCAGCTGATTAGCTGATAGCCTCCCACAAGATGGAAGTCAATCCATTTTACTAGAAGTTCACCAATTCAAATATTAATCTCATCCCCAAAATATCTGAAGTGATGTTAGTCCAAGTATCTGGATACTGTGAGCCAGTCAAATTGATAACATACACCTATGCATCATACTAGGTGTGGCTTGAATGAAGTCTTCCAGAGCTGAACAGGATTTACACCTGGAAGTTGAGTCTCAGCCGTAAACACAAGTGGACGGTCAATGAAAAACAAGCTAAAATGACATTCCTCTTGCTAGATGCCAGCAGGGATTATGGACAGCTATAGAATATCCCACAGTATGGGAGCCCAGCAGTGCTTTATTGTAATGTAAAGGCAAAGCTAGATAGAGGAATCCTGACCTGTCTGGGAAGATCTTTTTTCCATCTAAAATAAATATAGCTCAATGGAGAATAAATATAGCTCAAAGTGGTCACATTATCAGAGCCTTTTAAAAAGTGACCTAAGTTAAATTGGAGCCATAGGAATGCAATGTTTTTTGGTCCTGATTTGGGGGATTTCTTCATAAACTGACCAGGTAAATTTACTCTGTCCAAGTAATATTTGACTTTGCTTTCTGTTTATTTGCATACACTGTCATTTGCAGATTTCCTTGCTTTACATGAACTGCATTATCACCTACTCAACTGCAGAGCTGCCCAAAGATCGAGCATGTAGTCTTCACAGAATATCTTGTTATACCTCTGCCTGTTGCTTTTGCTACTTGACTGTGGCCCAAATTGGTCAGAGATTAATTAAGACCTCAAAGCAGCTGTCCAGGGCCCCCAGAGGGAGGTGTGA